>NC_141617.1:1425006-1612506 GCF_047967505.1 Dipteris shenzhenensis | reverse complement strand
ATGTCTTTTAAATATTGATATGTCTTCCCCGAGGTATTTCTGCATTCCATAGGTGTCCATCGGATTGATTTCCTGCTTATAAAACTGCATTTTTGCCCCCGGTTCTTGCCATAGCTTCTGTAGCATTCTCTACGTCACTAACTCCCTGATTTCACATGCATCTTCGTAGATATCAGCAGCGGTTATACCCCATAATTCCATCCATTTCAGCCCCTCTTTGTGCCATCCAGCAATTCGTGTAGCTTCCATTGCTTTATGTGGTATCCTATTTTCGACTTTGTTGAGGTATGCCATGAATTGGCACAATGCCTCTCCTTCAAGAGGTATATACCTGTCTCAGCCAACAAGATGGGGTACGGTGTTTGTGCCTTCACCCCTAACTCCCCTATGAGAAATCGTTTATGCAAAGTCTCTATTCGGTTCCACTAGGCCCTAGAGAGCCCAGGTGCCCAGGATGGACACCCGTAAAGGACCACTATTTGTACAAGCATGGTATACAAAAACTTTCTCATTTCCCAGTTCCATAAGTGTGCCTTTCTGCACTTGTTTTGCAAGCTATATAAAGCTTTCAAACCTCCAAGGTTCTTCTTTCCACACATGCATTCCACTTGTAAGTGTCTGCAAATTCTAGCCCCAAATATTTGTATGTAGTGACACTTTCCAGAGGCTCCCCCTCAAAAGTGAAATCAACCTGTTTATTCCGAGTCCCAATCACCATCACTTTTGTCTTGGATATGTTGACTTGCATTCCTGATTGTTTGCAGAATTTTCCTAGTGTATCCAAATGTGTTTGCATCTCTTTCTTGCTTTTTGCGAAGAAGACTGCATCATTTGCGTAAATAAGTAATAAGAGGGTATAGCCTGCAATCTGGACACCTTCTCCGCTGTGTGTTCTCATCCACTCTTCCAATTCATTGATGAATAGACCAAAGAGAGTTGGTGAGAGGGGGCAGCCTTGCTTGACTCCTATGTCACTGCTTATGATGACTTTTCCTTCAGAGTATGAGCCGTCTACAAGTGGTTGGGCTAATTCAGCTAGTACTCTCTCATGCAACCTATATGTGGCTTCTCTGATCTCCTGAGGGACTTCAAGCTTTTCCAATCTTTCCCATAGCTTTTTGCGTGGAACTGTGTCAAATGCTTTCTTAAAGTCTACAAAGCAATAGTAGACTACTTCTTTCTTATTCTTGACCCCCTCCGTTGCAGCCTGTATGGCAACCAAGTGGTCTATTGTCAAATGTTTAGGACGAAACCCTGCCTGGGATGGTGCCCTGGCTCCTTGCTCTTCCGCCCATTTGCTGAGTTTTTGCTCAATTATTGTGCCATATAACTTGGCCATTAGGCTACTCACCATGATGGTGCGGTAGTTTTTGGCCACCTTGCTATCCCCACTCTTATGGATTGGTACGATCTTGCTAAGCTGCCATTCCTTGGGAAAGCCTTCTTCTAAGGCTCGATTCATGAGTGTAGTGAGCATTTTCTTTGTCTTCTCACCCCCCCATTTCAGCATTTCAGCCACTAGCCCTTGTGTGCCTGGAGCCTTTCCATTTGCAAGCTTTTTCAGACCCTTTCCCACATCTTCCTTTGTTATGACAGCATTTACAGCTTTGATGGAAAAGTTATTATTGACCCTCTCTTCTCCCTCTTGTAGCTTTTGGAAAAACTTTCTGGGATTTTGCTTAAGCTCATCAAAGCTTTCAATTTGTTTGCTCTTGAGAAACTCTCTTTTTTTGTTTCTTACCAACTTTCTGTAGGCTCGGGCTTTGTCCTCCTTCTCGGTTGTGTCTGTTGCTGTCCATGCTTTTTTTTGCTACTCTGCATTCCTGAAATATGGCCAAACTCAATGCAACACTTTTTGCTACTCTGCAACTGAAACTCTGCAACTGAAATATGGCCAAACAACACGACATTCATAAGGTTGAAAACCATAAGCTCCATCACGCATAGCAAGGACTAGCTACTATGGCATCCCCACCGACGTCATCAGTGCCAACAGTGGGTGTAGAGCATAGTATAAACATATGCTATAACACATACCTCTGTTATGACAGCATTTACAGCTTTGATGGAAAAGTTATTATTGACCCTCTCTTCTCCCTATGACAGCATTTACAGCTTTGATGGAAAAGTTATTATTGACCCTCTCTTCTCCCTCTCTCTCATAGAGGCCTTTGACGAAATCTATCATGTCTTCCCATGATGCTTTCCTCTCTTGGGATATAGCAAAAAAAGTTACTCAATCTGGCTGATAGGGCAATGCACCATTTAAAATAGAAAGAATTTATCATAGTATTAGCAAACTACAACATGATGAGAACTTCACAAGGTGAAATCTGCATGTCTTCTAATATGGCAGGAACATATAGCAAGGTGAATCCCCAAACTCGTCCTCTGAAAACACAACACATAGTTCAGTTTAGTCTAATGATAGTCGCTCACAAGGTTGAAACCATAAACTCCATCAAGCATAGTAGGGACTAGCTACTATGACATTATCCCCTCCCAAACGGCCTCATATCCTCATTCAGTTACTCCCCTCATCAAAGCTTGTTCTTCCTAGACCAACCAAAGAACATGCCGGCATGGCTTGAGTGGGGAGTACACCAGGTTTGGGAAGGCAATGTGAGGACGGGGTGGCAGAGAAGGCATGCAATGCAAGCTCCTTTATCTTGTTGGTTCTTCATAGGGGATGCATGGGGTAGCTTAGATGGTTGGTTTTCAATTTTCTGTGAATAGACTTGGATAACACATGGAATACTCAAGCTAGGCCGCCTAGAAGACAGTGATTCTATCCTACCCAAAGGGGGGCTTGGGAATCATCGATTCAAAGATGCAGAGCAAATCATGTTGGGCAAGCTCATAGTCAAGGCCTGGCCCCTCGCTCCGAGCTTTAAAAGCTTTTGCTATGAAAGCGGCTTGTAAGGAACACGCCTTGCACAAGGGGACAGTTGCAATAGTCTCACCGGTAGATCCTCACAAAGGCCCAACTCACAAGAAAAGGGTCCTCAATGATGAGGAGCTTGATGCGAGTGCGGTGGCATCTCTTAGGCAGCCTCATTGGACCAGCCCCAAGGCAAAGATGAGTTCAAGCAGCAGCCCCTAAACTGGCACCCAAACGCGAGGGGCATATGCTGTGGCAATGCACGCATATTGGCTAGGCAGAGTGGAGCATTGTTTTGGCAAGATCCTTGGGGCTTAGAATCAACCCCAAGGAGAGGCTAGGAGTGCTCACCCACCTGAGGGGGGCTGGTAGCAAGTGAAGATGCAAGGTATGGAATGAAATGGAAAGGAAAAGCAACACTAGAAAAGCATAAAGGAAATGAAATAATGTGAGAAAGAAATATACAACCAAGCAAAGTACTTACATGATCAAGAAAGGCATAAAGCTTGATAATTATAACAATGAAAGTACAATGCCTTTATAGGATAGGCACACACACTCTAAGTGTCAAATGTATATGGGATAAGTCCCATAGTGACACGTGGCACTCTAGGATATAAAGTAGTATAGTACTACTCTAGAGAACACACTAAAAGTCACTCAAATTGACTCCATTTCCTAACACCCCCCCATGGAGGAAGGGTGAGGGACTATTGGAATGGAACCAAGAACAGAACATGACGATGATGGTCATCAAAACTGTGCATGCCGGTCTAGAACTAGACATGGCTCCCACACAATCTCAGAGGCAAGTGAGCATGGCTCAGAGACTAGTGAGCATAACATAGAAATCTCATCTAGCATGGCTCAGAGGCTCATCATGCATGGATGCATGATCAACTCAGAGGTCTAGGAGACCAATGCACCAACAAATAGACCTATCAAAGCCAAAAACACATGGCTCCCACAGTACATCCCCACGTGGCTCCAAAGACTAATGAGGAACATGGAGCCACACACCAAAAAATATAAAAGAAATACATCGTTTTAGGAGGACTATCCAAGGCAGAGGACCTTTATTGACTCAACACACATGATTTATTGCATTCATTTTTGGAAAACCCCCCTAGGGCAGAGTACCCAAATATATTATGCTTAGAAAGCAAAATCATGATCTCCATCATCCTCTTGATGCGGGAGACAGACTATAAGAGCATGATTCTATGTCGGCGGGTCATCTTTGTCTGCATCGTCACTAGTGACAGATGCCATCCAACCGGCATGATCCTTCGATTGTTGTTGAGCAAGCTTCTGGTAACACCTGTCCTCCATATGACCGAGCTTGTTGCAGTCAGTGCACTTGAATGGCTTGAATGTCTTTCCTCGTGCTGGTGTGGAGTCGATGGCCTAGGTCTCCATTTGCTGGTGGAGGCAAGAGCCTGTGTAGTATATACGCTGAATAGGATGGAGATTCTTTGTTGCGGCGATCCTTTTCAAGCAAAAGAGACACCATATCTTTGAATGTAGTCGATGCAATGCGAAGTAATTCAAGAGCATTCTCAAAGCGAGAAATCCCTTCCATACTTGTCATCAGGACAGCCATTTTGTCCTCGTCATCCGGGCAACACTTCAAATTGGAGAGTTGTTGAACTAAAGATTGAATTTTTGCTATATGCGCACTCAAAGTATCAGACTCTTCCATTTTCAGCTTATAAAATTGCATTTTCAGAAATACCTTGGAGTTGGTGATCTTGTTACCAAATATATTCTCGAGGCATGCCCAAATCTCCTTTGCCTTGGATTTGAAGTCGATGTGATGAATCAATGAATCATCTAGGCAAATCCCGATGATTGCGATGGCCCTCGAATTGTGTTGCTTCCAAATCTTTCGTGTTTGAGGCTCCGTTGATGCCTCAAATGCTTCATCATCTTCAATGGCATCCCAGACATTCTCTTTCATGAGAAGGAATTGTACTTTTGTTTGCCATGTAGGGAATCCGTCCCCCTTCAATTTGTCCACAAAAAGAGAGTTTGTGGAAAGCGAATCCATAAAGCTGGCAGCTAGGAGAGAGAAGAGTGATGGATAGAATGAAGGGCACAGGCGAGCTAAGGGAGAAATGGAGGGCCTAGCAGGCTGAGGAAGAAATGGGAAAAAATGGCGGGCAAAGGAAGAAATGGGAAAAATGGCGGGCACAATGGAGATGTAGGAGAGGAAGGAATCGTGGGCAGAACAACAGCGGGTAGAAAAGAGGAGCGGGCAAGCTGTACGGGCAGACTGTACAGCACATCAGTCCGTACTGTTGTACGGCTGGTACAGACAAAGAAGCGGGCAGAATGACGGACTTGCTGCTTGCTGCGAGCTAGGCACTAGGCCAAGAGAATGGCGCCTAGGAGTGAAGCATGGGGCTGCCATGAATGGAGCTGAGCTGCCTCACACCATTGGAGTTACCACGAGCCATGAGTTGAATTGCCATTGTTGGTGAGGCTCAGGGTGGAGGGAGTAGAGCTCAAGATGGAATTGGAGAAGCCATTCCTCCAAGAGGAATGAGGAAGAGAGGCTTCAATGTCCTCAATCTCTTACCTCAACCTCTTGGAAGATAGTCTAGCTCTGATACCATATGAAGATGCAAGGCGTGGAATGGAATGGAAAGGAAAAGCAAGACTAGAAAAGCGTAAAGGAAATGAAATAATGCGAGAAAGAAATATACAACCAAGCAAAGTACTTACATGATCAAGAAAGGCATGAGGCTTGATAATTATAACAATGAAAGTACAATGCCTTTATAGGATAGGCACACACACTCTAAGTGTCAAATGTATATGGGATAAGTCCCATAGTGACACGTGGCACTCTACGATATAAAGTAGTATAGTACTACTCTAGAACACACTAAAAGTCACTCAAATTGGCTCCATTTCCCAACAGCAAGATACACGAGATCGATGAGGCCATCCCAGAGGCATGGCGGGAGGGGCTTGGTAAGACCCCATATGCCACAAATCTTTCATGCTAGTTTTGTCCGTTCTCTAGGATTGGAGTCTCTCTTAGACTTCAGTAGAGATTGGTAAGTTTCTCAAATGGAGAAATAAGGAGCTACAGGTAGTTCAATCCAGATGAAGTCCAAGTGAGCGGACAAGGACCTGAGGAACGGTTCGTGTTGCAAGTACTCCTGCCCAAGTTAGAGGACTCTTGCAAAGGATCGATTTTTCTTTTCATGCAATATTCCCTTTCATGTTGCAAGAACTCCTACCCATAGAAATTTTACTATGCATTTGTAGCTACCGCTAAAGCAGGTACGTCAATTCTTGCATCTGCCAGTTTTTAGGCTCTCTGCACCACACGTCTAAAGGTTAATCAAGGAAGATTTTGAAGGACTCAAGGAGGCTTGGGGTTAGTATGGATGCACCATAGTCTTTGACAAATGGAGTGACACAAAGAGGAGGTACATGATCAATATCTTCGTGACTTGTGTGCAACGTATCTTGTTCAAGGTGGTTGATGTTTCACATGATGGCCTTCAAGTGGATATGAGATCATATTGAGGGAGCTATTAAAGAGGTTCGTGAAGATAATGTGAAGATTGTGTGGACCCAATGTGCTTCACATTCTCTCGATTTGATTATGGAGGATCTTGAAAAGCTACTATAGATGTCTTGAGTGGCTAAGCAAGCAATGCAATTAGTGACTTATATTACCATAACTCACATGCATTGTCCCTATTTAGAGGGGATCGCAAGTGGAAGCTTCTGAGACCCACAAGTGGGAGCTTCTGAGACCCACAAAGACACAATTTGGTACATCTTCTTGGTGCTTTTGACAGGTATGATACATGAATTTTAATCTATGATTCATGAAATTATTAAGTGTTTTTCATTTAATCTAATGGACTTTTAAATAGAGTTTAACTATTCCAAATTAGGTGTTATCAATTTTCATAGGTTGGTTAAAACCAAAGAGATCCTTCGTCACATGATTAAATCGGGGGTAAATCGTGGGCCAGTGAGTAAATCAGGGGCCCTTATGCAGACACCCCAGACTGGGCCACGAGCTCAGTTCATCTTGGGGCTAGGATGGGTTGCTGTTGCGCCCCCCTCGAGCTGATCTGTGTAAGGACGTGGAGCTAGTGGCTCGGGCCTGTGCGATGACGACCTGGTGGCAATGGCTAGGGTTAGCTCAACGATGACCATCACCTGGACTGCTTGGGTCTGCCGACAACAACCTAGTGGCGACAGCTAGGGTTAGCCCGATGACGACCTACTGACGACATAACCTTCAAGGAGAACTTCTTGAAACATGTGGCCCAGCCTAGGAGTAGAACGTGGAGACACGGGTAACTATCTAGCTTCATGTAGATGCCTCATCAAGCCCTCTCAAGTGAGCAAGTTGCTACCACGTGAGAGAATCATTGGCACATAACTAGAAGCAACAAACTCAAGATAAGTACAAAAAGATGAAGAGAATGAAGAAGAACAAGAAGGAGATCTTATATGGGATGCTGCTCAAATCAGGCTGAAGGAGAGTACAGCAAGCTTCAGCCCCCATAGAGCTCCTAGAGAAGATTCTCGTAGAGTTCACCATCTCCACGCACAAGAAGCAGAGTAGTAGAGATACGGCTCAGTCCCCTGCAATAAATTCAAAAACAAGCACCATCTTTCAAGCGTGACGAAGACCATACCTGAGTATCACCGTCAGGTCCACCAAAAGAAGCAGCCAAATGAAGCAGGCATTCATCTGAGTTACTAAACATCCTGTTTAGTAGCAACTCCAAAGACATCTAACAGAAGTTTCTTGAGTGATGGACTCCTCTAACCAACACCACCCTCTGGCGCTCCTATGCACGTATGTTATATGCATTCCTCCTCACCTACGTCCCTTGACCTCTCATGGCTACTTCACCCCACCCCCTATGCATTGTTCACCACTGCTGGCATCGAACACATAGCCCTAAAGCTAATAATGGCTGAGCTAAAGATCATGAGAGGCTATGTAGTACTAAATACATTGCAGATGGAATAAGTACACAAGGTAGGGGTTCCCATGAGCTTGGAATGTTTTAGGACATAATGATTGGGCATGCATGTCCAAGATTTTTACCTCAGTACTCAACACACAGGTTAGCTAGTTTACAGAGGGAAAGGAACTCAGAGCTGCTGGACAAGCAGGCTTTCACACTGGTCACGTGACCTTGGACCACACACCATGAGGTGTCATTGAGGAGGCCATGGCATAGAGACAAAGAGTTTATTGCTGCTTTGTGGATTTCCCCAAGGCTTTTGACATAGTACCATGGGCCTGCCTCATCAGATGCCTATAGGACCAGGGGATATGGTCAAGGGGTGCAGACCCATCTCTAGCTGGCTCCTGATATCTAACGGTTACAGCATTGAACTTTGCATGAATGAAAAACTGGAGAGCAATGTAAATATTATCCTACATGATATAATCCTAGGGTACACTTTGCCCCTATTGTTCGAAATGCATGCAGCAAAAAAAGGCGCGTTTCGAAAAGCCAAACATTTGAAATAGTTTGGAAACATTTCAACATGTTTCTTTAAAACTATGATGTCATGGTTTGAGAGCATCCAAGATGGATTTGGAGCTGTAGCTAAGGAGATCTGCTAAAAAACAATATCTTTTCTTGCCCTGGAATGGAAGCAGTCTGAGGAGGGATCCTTCTGCAACAATTATAACCAACATACAGGCTTTCAATACCAGAAACCACTAAGTTTATTGCAACTTCTCTCCTATTTTTGCAATCCCTTAGGATTTTCTTGCACATGTACAGAGATAAGGTAATTTGCACATGAAAGGAGCAGAGGATAACAGCCTGGAACATGCAAAATCTAGACATCTGTAAGGTCAAACAAGCAGCAAAAATCAAGCTCTTTTTTGTACTTTTCACTCCAAAAACAGAAATAATCTGGCATACGTGAATCTGCAAGCAACAAAAGTGTGTTGCACCAGCCTGAAGCAAGTAACAAATATGCACATTTTGGGTCAAATCTGGCATTTTCTAAATGTTTTCTTAATTTGTACAATGTTGAACAGAAAATTAAGAATAGCAAGTGTCTCAACTGCATAATCAGTATGTGGCTATAGATTGCGCAGAGATTGCTGAATTTTACAAACAAATTGCATGCAAAATGAGAAAGAAAATTCACGTGTCAATCTTGCAGGCTAGTACAGCAAAGGCAGGTGCAAAGAAATTGCAAAGTTTCTCAGACGACAGGAAAAGGCCCTTGTAATATATATATCAATCTCACCTTGCTGCTTGGAAGTCCTTGAAGGCTTATACGTGGCAACGAATATGCCATTCATCCTTGCTTTTTAAAAACAAGTTAACACTTGGCGGGGAGAGATTGAAGGCATTGCTGTGTTTAGACTGAGATTAAGGATATCTGGAATGAGGTGTCTCAGCTTGATGCTAAAATGGAGGAAAAGTATCTGGTTTTCAACAGAAAATAATGAGATAAGATCATTAAACAACTGAATGAAATTTAAACAAACTTTGAAGTTCAAAAGGCTGGGTCAGACCTATGAACCTGCAGGGAAAAACGGTTGCAAAAGAGGGAAGAAAGACGAGGAGAATTGCAGAAGAGGCAAGTTGGGGAGAATGTAGGGCAGGAGGGATGACAGAAAAGGTGGCCAGGGGTGGGAGGGGAGATAAAAGGAGCAGGCAATGAAGAGAAGTGGTGAGCAGGAGGGAAGATGATCACAGGCTAGGCAAGAAGAGGGAGACGGGGCTGGTGCAGGAATTGTAAACCAAAGCATAAGGCAGCCGTAAGTGAAGACTGGGTTGCAGCAAGAAAAACTACAGCTGAAGAGGATAAATGGGACATGAGTGAAGGAAATAAATGTGGGGAGAGGCTGTAGCTGCAGTGCAACTGAAGGGCAACACAGAAGGACTATGGGGACAAGGATTTAGAGGCAGACATCAGGTATGGGGGAAGGGTGGAAGGGACCGTATGGCAGGGGCCTCACACAAACTGACAAGAATTGTTGTATGAATAATTCGTTTCTGACCAGGACAACGTGTCATATTTGAAAGTCTCTACTGAAAAAAAAAACAATATCTGAGCCCAAAACATTGCCACGCAAATTACAAATTTACATGCAGAAAGTCTGAAAAAGATTTTCAATGCATGTACTATCTCAATAGACAAGGGTCTATCAATCTATGTGTAAACTACTCGGTGCTTTCTATCAATTCAAACAACGGATTTTGCAGAGGCATTTGAATGAGATGATTGCGAGTTGCCAAACACATATACTTGAACTTAAGAGTTTGCAATTAAGCTGGAATTAAGACTTATACAGTTTAAACACAAAGTGACATCATTGGAGAATGCAATATGATTGAGGGGCCAAGACGGGCCCCCCCCCTTATCCAGGCTCACTTTATTCTTGAAAATGGAGATACAAGACCAAGGTGCAATGCACCTTCCAAACTGATGAACTCAGTGAAAACCTAGGACCTAGATACAAGACTCAAGAGCATATGTACAAGGTAGACAACAAAAAAGAGGACTCCAAGCTCAGGTTTCAGCTCTTGGCTTGCCCAATCCACAAGGAAGAAGCCTGCAACAATCACCACTTACATCCAACATTAGAGACAAACACTAGTTTCTAGAAAGATAGTAGAAACAACATGAAATAGTGCTGTAAATGAGATAAACTTGACAATACAGGCTCCCTTCGTGACTTGACCCTTTTGTAGATGAAGTCCTTGATGCCTCTGAAGCTACCTTGGGTGAGGGGAGTGTGGAAATGGGGCTGGAATGAGAACAGCTTAGAAAAACAGCCTGTAGGCTAGAGAGAGAAAGCTTTTATGGAGTGATAGCTGTAGAGAGAGAGTGCCTATGCTGATCCCAAGGGAGGAGATGTAAGAGAGGAGCTGCTGCTGTTCCAGAGGTGCACAGAAAGGCAGATTTCTGCAAGGGAAATGGGCTGGAACAGTAGAGAGAGAAATTCTACAGTAGAGAGAGAAAGACTGCAGCAGGAGAGAGAAAGGGGCTGTGGCTGCTCCAGGCTAGGTGAAGGAGAGAGGATGCTGCTGCTGTTCCAGAAGAGCTGAGAGGGGGAAGATTTCTGGAGAGGAGGGGCTGGAACTGTAGAGAGAGAATGTGCTGTTGTAGAGAGAGAAAGTGCTGCTGAGGTGAGAGAATGGCCTGTGGAGAAGCTGGCTGCACCCAAGGAGCTGGAGAGGTTCTGCTGCATCATCCAAAAGGAGGGAGAAGAAAAGTGACGAAATTTTCATGTGTGGAATGAAGGGGAGAGGTCTTCTTTTATAGGCTCAGCCCCCCTCCTAGGCCTAGAGTGGAAGGTGGACACTTGTCCCAGATTTTTGGTGGGCTGCAGTCCCAAAGAGGACAGCCCACCGCTTGCCCTAAATCTACCAGATTTGGGGCCAAACACTTGGCCTGCATGCCCTGCCACTTGCCATGCATGCTGCCACATGTGTGGGACAGGTGGACTGACCTGCCAGCTCAGATTCCAAGTGGCAGTCTGCCACGTGTCAGCTGCCACGTCACTCCCAAAAACCCTAAAATTTCAAAGTTGTCAGAATTTAATTCTGATCGCACCCACGGGTTCCTAACAGCTTAGACTATCTATTGACGTACTCTAAGGTCATAACTGAGCCATACTGAGCTCATTTGTTTGTCGTCTTATCTTGTATCTCCATTACTCTTGGCATGCTGCCAGGCCCACACCCAAAGCTCAGGGAACATTCTCTTGAATGGTTCCTAGGTCGGTATGCAATCTGTGCATTTGATTGGTCCCATGTTTGGGTACTCAGGTGGGGTGTGGTTTCTAGATGTCCCTCTCAAAGAGAGGCCATCACTCTTGTGGGTCACTAATGCCCATAACCCCAAGCAAGGGGGTCCACCCTCAAATGCTAGACCTAGTCCCCATTGTCCGTAACTGAACAGAAGGAAAACATTTCATTTCTTAATAAGCATACTATTGAAAAACAAAAAGAAATAGTACCAAGCAAGTGGATACATGTTGAAGCAGGATGACATTCCCTCCGTCTTTCATTCGGTTGTCCGCAACTGAAATGCTTCCTCATAAGCATCCAGGATTTCAGGACACTCCTGAAATGTAGCTCTGTCCACCCATTGGGCATCGGTGGATGGGAGCCCTCTGAACTTCAAAAGGTACATTTTGCGAGTCGTGCCTCGACGTCCCGTAGTGAAGTTATGCAAAATAATTTGCTCTGGGATCAACAAGATCTCAGTGTCCTCTACTTCAGGTGCATCGTCCAGTGTGGGCTCTTGAGGTGGTTCCCCAATGAAGGGTTTCACCAAGCTTACGTGGAAGACATTGTGGATCTTCCAATGCTCTGGAAGTCTCAATCGGACCGAGACATCATTTATTACCTGCAACACCTGAAAAGGACCATAATATCGAAAGGATAGCTTGAAGTAGATGCGCTTCTTGCCCACTTTGGTTTTTAACCGGGCTTTCTCAAATTTCAATAAGACCCATTGGCCTTCTTTCACTGCAAACGCCCTCCATTTTTTATTTACAGCTGCTCTTTGTTTCTCCTGTGCCTTTTGAATGGCTGCTCAAACTGTGGCATAAGCAGAGTCATAATCCTCCCTTTTCTGGAGGTGCTTCCACCTTGTTAACTACCAAAACTGGCTTTTTGAGGGCAGCTTCTTTGTTGCTGCTGTTTTTGGCAGCTTGAGGGCATTCGTAGAAGTTGTGGCCTCGATCGCCACACTTGAAACACCGCCCTTCGGAGTAATACTTTTGCTTCTGTTGTGGAGACAATGAGCTGAAAGTGCGGGCTGCTTTCTTCGAAGGAGGCTGGCTGGCTGACTTTTGCTCTTTTGGTGCGTCCTTTGCTGTCTCCTTACCCTTTTGTTCCTTGGAAGAGGTTCCCTGGGACTTCCGCTTGTTGTTGCTGCCATTCCGCTTGTTGTTGCTGCCATTCCGCTTGTTGGAGAAAGATTGTTTCTTCTCCACCTTCAAGGCGATGTTGATGGTCTCTTCGAGAGAAGTAGGAGTGGCAATGTCCACCTCATGCTGAACGATATACCGTAGGCCAGCAAAGAACTTCCTTTGCTGCTCTTTTTTATCCTTCCTACTGAATGCTTGAACTTTTAACAAAGTATCCCAAAAACGATCAACATACTCACTGACTTTCTCTTCTTGGCGTTGGCGGAGGATGTCCCACTGCACCATTGTATCTCTCTTAAACTCCTTAGGCAGGAAGTGCCTCATCAAGTTCTTCTTGAAGTGCTTCCAGGTGTGGGCTTGCTGTCCAGTGTTGACCATAGCTGCCCACCAGAGTGAAGCACGGTCTTGCATGTGCAGGACGGCAAACCGGATCTTCGCCTTGTCTTCGTACTCGTCCCCCTCAAAGAAATACTCGAGGTCTCAGATCCAGGCCAGCAAGACCTCGGGCTTGTCCTCTCCCTTGTACTTGGTAAACTTGAAGAGCTTATCTCCAAGAGGTACCTTATGCTTTGCATACCTTCGTCTCCGTGGACGTCTCGAAGGAGATGGACTCCGATGACGCCGTCTACCTCGAGGAGGGGAAGAAGAGGATGATCTTCCCTCCTTGTTGGAGTTGGTGTTGTCCGCACGGCCTCTTCCTTGGGATTGGGGCCCTATGTCATGAGTTCCTGCTTGGCTGCTTTCCAGCACTTGAACCTGTTGAGCAATGTTTGCCAAGAGAGCACTCAACTCATGTAGGTTAGGAGGAGGGTCAGGTCCATTGGCTGCCATGATGACAAGATAACTCAATGAAGGAGAGACTCAACAAGAGAAAGCACAGAGTACAGGACCACTGCCTAAACTCTGATACCAATGTAAACTACTCGGTGCTTTCTATCAATTCAAACAACGGATTTTGCAGAGGCATTTGAATGAGATGATTGCGAGTTGCCAAACACATATACTTGAACTTAAGAGTTTGCAATTAAGCTGGAATTAAGACTTATACAGTTTAAACACAAAGTGACATCATTGGAGAATGCAATATGATTGAGGGGCCAAGACGGGCCCCCCCCCTTATCCAGGCTCACTTTATTCTTGAAAATGGAGATACAAGACCAAGGTGCAATGCACCTTCCAAACTGATGAACTCAGTGAAAACCTAGGACCTAGATACAAGACTCAAGAGCATATGTACAAGGTAGACAACAAAAAAGAGGACTCCAAGCTCAGGTTTCAGCTCTTGGCTTGCCCAATCCACAAGGAAGAAGCCTGCAACAATCACCACTTACATCCAACATTAGAGACAAACACTAGTTTCTAGAAAGATAGTAGAAACAACATGAAATAGTGCTGTAAATGAGATAAACTTGACAATACAGGCTCCCTTCGTGACTTGACCCTTTTGTAGATGAAGTCCTTGATGCCTCTGAAGCTACCTTGGGTGAGGGGAGTGTGGAAATGGGGCTGGAATGAGAACAGCTTAGAAAAACAGCCTGTAGGCTAGAGAGAGAAAGCTTTTATGGAGTGATAGCTGTAGAGAGAGAGTGCCTATGCTGATCCCAAGGGAGGAGATGTAAGAGAGGAGCTGCTGCTGTTCCAGAGGTGCACAGAAAGGCAGATTTCTGCAAGGGAAATGGGCTGGAACAGTAGAGAGAGAAATTCTGCAGTAGAGAGAGAAAGACTGCAGCAGGAGAGAGAAAGGGGCTGTGGCTGCTCCAGGCTAGGTGAAGGAGAGAGGATGCTGCTGCTGTTCCAGAAGAGCTGAGAGGAGGAAGATTTCTGGAGAGGAGGGGCTGGAACTGTAGAGAGAGAATGTGCTGTTGTAGAGAGAGAAAGTGCTGCTGAGGTGAGAGAATGGCCTGTGGAGAAGCTGGCTGCACCCAAGGAGCTGGAGAGGTTCTGCTGCATCATCCAAAAGGAGGGAGAAGAAAAGTGACGAAATTTTCATGTGTGGAATGAAGGGGAGAGGTCTTCTTTTATAGGCTCAGCACCCCTCCTAGGCCTAGAGTGGAAGGTGGACACTTGTCCCAGATTTTTGGTGGGCTGCAGTCCCAAAGAGGACAGCCCACCGCTTGCCCTAAATCTACCAGATTTGGGGCCAAACACTTGGCCTGCATGCCCTGCCACTTGCCATGCATGCTGCCACATGTGTGGGACAGGTGGACTGACCTGCCAGCTCAGATTCCAAGTGGCAGTCTGCCACGTGTCAGCTGCCACGTCACTCCCAAAAACCCTAAAATTTCAAAGTTGTCAGAATTTAATTCTGATCGCACCCACGGGTTCCTAACAGCTTAGACTATCTATTGACGTACTCTAAGGTCATAACTGAGCCATACTGAGCTCATTTGTTTGTCGTCTTATCTTGTATCTCCATTACTCTTGGCATGCTGCCAGGCCCACACCCAAAGCTCAGGGAACATTCTCTTGAATGGTTCCTAGGTCGGTATGCAATCTGTGCATTTGATTGGTCCCATGTTTGGGTACTCAGGTGGGGTGTGGTTTCTAGATGTCCCTCTCAAAGAGAGGCCATCACTCTTGTGGGTCACTAATGCCCATAACCCCAAGCAAGGGGGTCCACCCTCAAATGCTAGACCTAGTCCCCATTGTCCGTAACTGAACAGAAGGAAAACATTTCATTTCTTAATAAGCATACTATTGAAAAACAAAAAGAAATAGTACCAAGCAAGTGGATACATGTTGAAGCAGGATGACACTATGGGTCTCCTTCAAGATCATGTTTACATGTTGACCCTTCTTCCGAGAAATGCTGAGTCAAGGGTATTTCCTGTGCTTTCGCCAATTCACGATTAGCATTCATCAGCCACTGGGGTAGGCATTTGGCATGGGAGTTAAGATTCAAGTTTTCTTTCAAATGGTCTACCATTTGGAGTCTTCCTCCGATTCATTGAATTGAAAGTGCCAACCATATAGATGCTATGCACGATGGAAGCCACGTGTCAGCAACATTATAAATTATATAGAGAGACACTTTTGCTACTTGGAACCTGTCACTTATTAGTGTTAAGAACTGAACTACAGAAATCAAATTAGCTGAAGTGTTTGAAACTCAGTATCAAAATGCACGGATGCATTTAAACCAAAGTGTGGGAATTCTATGTTCTTATTGAGAAAGTAGTTAACAAAACAAAAAAGTTCAGGGTTTGCAGTAAACCCCTTACCTCTCATGCCAAATGTGAGCATGCCCTGGTTCTAAGGGGGTAGCTGAATCAATCTTGCTCCATTTATCTGCCCATTTTTCTGCATGCCCAGATGCATCATAATGCTCCCACCATTTTTCATGCCACGCACCACCTTGTCCATTCTTCGCCCATTTATCAGCAGTTTTCTCTATGTGCAAGAGCCCTGTTGTTAAATCCTGGCACGGTACAATAGTTCTTTTTTCAGAAATCTATTCTTAGGTAACGTCCAGGATGCAGAACACCAGTCCAGAAAAGACCCTTATGACAAGTGACTGGTCGAAAAATCATAAAAACAAAAGCTATAAATTACAGTTAGCATTGGAAACAAAGTCATACATATGCTACAGTTGTGATGGAAACAGGGTTGTACATTCACCTGTCTGCTATTCTTGGACCTTGGTCACAATTGCAGACTACCTGACCACAACACTAGCAGTGGGTTCTATCTTACAGTAATTTCTACTCACATGGTCAGATCCAGATGAAATAAATGGTCTGCTGGAAATTGCTTGTACAGCTGGTGCATCCACTGCTTACTTATCATGCCTTAATCCTTCTATGCTACACTATTTTACTACACACTAAACCTGTATGAACATTAATAGAGTCAATATACCTGCCCTACCCACTAATCTTCTTACAAACCATTAACCAATTCAAGCATTTTAACAACAAGATATACCTACAAAAAATGACTGGACAGATTGGAATAATTGCAAGAACAGCAAAGAGGTACATAGATATAGACCTGCCACAAGGCCTCTTTCCAGAATTCACGCCAGACATTCCCAGCAGCATCACGGCCAGACTTCTCAGCTCCAAGCTCCTTGTAATCAAGGTCATCAGATGCCTCCCAAAATTTCTCTTCCCATTCTACTCCATCTGCATTAACACCCCTGACCACAGTCCATGTACACAAAACCCCATTCTGGCGTAGCTCTTTGCCTGTCTCCCTCCACCAGGGAGACCCATCTGAATTGACCCCTTGCGTCACCTTTGCATCACTATTTTTAACCGATTGAACAAAGGATGCAACCTCTGCCTCAATGTCTGGAATGGAAGAACTCACTGTAGCAGTAATCTCTTCAGAAACTCCAACGTTTTTCTGCACCTCCAGGAGAGATTGGAGTGGGGGAAGAGAAGGCTTTGCTCTAGTTTGAAACATTAAAGACAGTTCCCCACTCTTACTCACATTTCCAGCTTCCTCGCCTTCAAAAGGAATGGCCAGAAAATCAGTGGCAGCTTCTTTCTCCAAAAGAGCCGGGAATGGTCTGTTAGATGAAGGATCGGCTTTCAGACTCTGCAAATTTTCCACGGATGATTTATCTGCTTGCTGCTCAGCTTGTGGGGGAGACCATGTCCAGAAATCTGGACCGGGAGTTGCATTAGCTCCTAAGGTATTTTGGGTCAAGGAATCAACCTGCTCTTCTGGCCTATCCCCTGTTCAAATGCAAAGGATGAAGATTACAAGAGCAGACAGTACCCCTGCCCCTGGTCGTTTAAAAAACAGGGCCAAGGGGGTGAGGGTGACTATAAATAAAAGCTATACACTATGTCTACTTGGAAAGCTTAAAATACCCCATGATTTTTGTCCCTTCCAACTCAACCCTTAAGTCCTATGGGTTTCTGGCATAAAGTTATCCTCTTACAAATAAAAATAGAAACATCCAGGACTTTCAAGCATGAGATTTAAAATGCTAATGAGATGACAGAAGCCTTATGTATCCATTGACAAGAACACACTACAAATTACATACCTTTGAAGACATAATGCTTGTTTCATATTCATCCTCTTAGGGGATTTCCAGAAAAAAACATTAGCATAAGGCTCGTTTCATATTCATCCTCAAGAGAAAAGTGGCACACTTTAATAATCCCTCCAAATTATTGGAAATCAACTACAAAGTCTATAAGCATCCACTGAACTTTAACATTGAATCAAACTTATACGCTCAGATACATACGCCTGGCCCTTGGATGCACATTTATCTGTCTTGCTAGGAAACAATAAGAATCAAAGACTCTTGACAGAAAAAAGTCAAAAGGGTCAACTTCAACACTATTTAGGTCTCAAGGGACTTTTCAATCCATCAAGTAGACACTGTGCTTATGAAACAAAAGAAAAAAGAGAATTCATGGATCATGTCAGCACACAAAAAGATGGCAGAGAAGTGATAAGGTTATCTTAGCATATGGTTCTGGCACAACGTGTATTATATCTACCATCCTAGTACACAGTTCTCACAATGGTGTTGACAAAGGCATGGGGGCTTGAATGTCAAAGCTTATTTGCAGCACTATTCATGAACGAGAGGTCAAAAAATCTAGCATGCCATCCATGCAGAGAGGTAAACATTTCTGATCCTGGTAATCAAAGAATACATGTGATGAATGAACGTCCCAAACATTATCAAGGCTCCACCATAGATCACACCAAAGAGGAAAATACTCGTTATTTGGTGCTTCTCTACTTGAACTACTCCAATAATCTAGTTGTCCGTCCTAGAGTGAGTTAACTCTCCAAGCATTCAACCTTGGAAGCAGTTTTTTACTGCACTAGATCATCTCTCCCTTTGTGAGTGGCAAGCGAAAATTTTATCATCACATCAATAGGCACATCCCTGTGCAACGTGGCAGTTCACATGTGTATTTCCTTCTTGACTTAGTCTGCAGTATAGCATGCATGTAAGAGAATGATGCAAAATGACAGGGGACTGTACACAGAAAATGAAGAGAAATCCAAAACGTCAGTACAACCTTTTGGGACAACCCTGAACCCCATACTCATGAACCTAATAGGTGGGGTATGTTGGAAATTCTGAGTCCCATGTATGCGTCTTGTGTGACCATGTGTTTCGTCTAATGAGAGATATTGTGTGGTGCGAGTATTTGAAGGGTCAAGTGACCTTTGGGAGTGGGTTAGATCATGGCAGGTATTGGACATGACATCATAAGTGATGTCATTGAAGTGGTAAAAAAGATAAGGTCTGCTACCTAATGTACTTGGGTGGTTCTTACACAGACAAGAATCCTTTGAGCTGCGCACAATCTCTCTCTTTCATTTGTTACTGCATGTTTTCTTCAACCTCCATCCCTATATGGACACATCATGACGATGGATATCTTGCACCCTCCATAGCTTGGTGCTCTCATCAATATGGTATCAGAGCTGAGATTGTTGACCCTCATCTTCACGTCAGAGTCAGCTTGTTACTTTCTGTAAGCCTGTTTTTCAGCGAGTCATTTCCTGTGTAGCAGCCATTTTTCAGCAAGTCAATTCCTGGGGCATTAATGCGACAGCTCATTTCTCTTCCTCAGCCTGTTATCTCCATTCATTGCTGCCCCCATCGACCTGCAGTTCACCCTTCTTTTTACAGCTACTGCCCGTTGTTTTCTTTGCCTAGTCAACCTACTACTATGGCCCATCATTAGCCCACTAGTGCAAGGGTATGCATTTCATTCAAGCCCTTTTTGTCAACTTATTCCTCACCATCCGCTCCTTATCCTCCATTTTTTCCTGGCCTACATGTCCTGAATGTTGCCTGTCACTGAGAAGATACAGATGCTCCTGATATTCGACCGTTTCTGCCAAGTGCCCTTTCCTGACATGTTTTTAACGCCACAGTGTTGTGAAAAGCAGTCCTGGATCATTTACTACCCTTCAACAAAGCTCCTGGCCAACATCTCTACATGACAGGCTGACCTGTTTTGGAGGATCTGTTTCTTGCTGCATCATCAAATACAGCAGAAAAATTCATCAGTGACACCTCCAAGTGCTCCTCTATACTGAAATATGTAGATTCAAGCTGAGGGTAGAGCTGTGCTGCAGACATTGTTGACGCCCTGTCTTCCTAAGCTCGCCACATTTGGGGTGCCAACATCCAATGCACACCCATAGTACTTTTTTGGTTTGATCCAATTCTTACACTGAAAGCGGTGGGTGGGCAATAGTTTTATACATCTCCACTAAGGAAATTCATAGACAGGATGTGATTTTCCTTGGTTTATGGCACACACATAGACCACTAGACCAAGAACAACCAAAGCTTCACAAGGTTTAGCCTGTTTGCTCTTGGATACGACTTCTTCGCGCTCCATTCAGTTCTGTGTCTCCTATACCTACAACATCAAAAGTTTGCCTGCTTATCAACTCATCACAGCCTGTTTGACATCGATTGTGCTAGTTACGTAGCATTTTTATTTGAGAAAACAAATGCTTTCAAAACCCTTAATCTTTCAAGGATGAGTGTAAAAGGCCTTTAACCTTAGAGGCAGTTAACATGTGTAAACTGAAAATCACCTCTAGGCCTTGGATACACCACTACATTGATTTATTCATCATCTTGATCCTTTCTGTACGGGCCTCAAGACATACGGAAGCGTCGTCCAGACTTAGAAGAGACCACGCTTCATCGACAAATGCCCAAGAAGTTATTAAACTTCCAAAAATGTCCTGTATTTTTAGTTTTCATGTGTGAATGTTAAGGGTTCTCTGCCAGGGATGTCCCCCAAAAACAATGCAATAATCTATGTGTCCTTTGTGCCTTGTTTTGTAAAAGACTTTAAGTGATCTTTTATCCCTATTAGGATCCACGGGGGGGGTGACTGAGTGAGAGTCTCAACTGCCAGTCACAAGCTGATTGAGGGGATAACTGTGGTGTGCACAGTAAGGCCGCCCCTTTGCAGTATTGTGGTTGAGTTGGAGATCGGTTATCTCTTTTCATGTTGGATCTCACCACCTTCGCTCCAAAAGGGGGGTTGGTTGGGAATTCAGAGTCTCATGGTATGTGTCTATTTAAGAGGGTGTGACCATGCGTGTTTGAGAGTGGTCTTATGAGAGATATTGTTTGGTGTTAAGTGTTTGAAGGCTAAGTGACCTTTGAGAGTGGATAAGCTCATGGTAGGCGTTGAACACAACATCATAAATGATGTCATTTAGGGTGCGGGTGATAACAAAAAGATAAGGTTTGCTATCTATAAAAGTATGACTTGGGTGGTTCCTCTTTTTTAAACAGAAAAACAGAACTTCCGTTAGTGCTTGAAATAACCACCATACAAATCAGCAAAACCAAGAAGGTGCTGATCATGGGAAAAAGAAAAGGGAAAAACTGATCGCTGCCTGAATAGAGCCAACCTGTTTCCTAATCTCCCAGCATACTGCCTAGGGAGTCTGCCATGCAGAAGAGCTCCCACCTTTCGGCGGTCGTCCCCCAGTGAAGGCTCTCTCCATGCGTTGGGTACTCGCTACTATTCTCAGAGCTGCTAACCAAACTCTTTGTGCTGCTGGGCATCCCCATAAATATTGAGGAAGCGTCTTAGTCACTCCATCTGTGCAATAGTGGCATCTACCGTCCACCATCGTCTGCTCCATCTAGAGGCCAACGGGCAATCCTCCATGAGCTTTCATCTAGAACAAGTAGGAGATCTTCCATGGTAGCAGGTTGGACTACAGGGGCGACCAGAATCGGGAATTGATCTCCTTGGGGACCTCCTGCTCGATCCAATGCCCCTCGAGGGGGTCCATTATGCTGCGTCCAACTGCAAGCGGCGTCCTATCCGGGTCGTGTAAGAGAAGAAGGACATCTCCTCTACCCTGTCTGAGTACCCTACTCGAGCAGGAGGCCAAAAACACTCTCTTGAATCCCACTAAATCTCCCTGAGGGGACGTCCCTCCCAAAGCTAGCGTCTACACTGAGATCCCTCCTTGTCCAAGAGGACCATGTCCAGGTCACTCGTCCAGCTCTTGCCCAACTGGCCCACACTCCTCATCCTCTATCGGGTAAGCCCATCCAGAGTCGTCTTGTCCCATTGATCACATTCTGTCTCTACCAACAGAAGGCCAAATCTGTGCTAAAAGCGGCAAAGCATTTGCTTGAGGAACTGCACCCTGAGGGACACCCCCATCTGGAAGAACTACCCAAACCAACAATGCCGAGTCCAGGTGGTGCTCAGCCCCTCCCACCACGGGTCCACGATCGTTGCATCTATCTCTACCACTCTGGCACCCATGCCTCTTATGTGCGAGAGTGTCTAAGCTCTGTCCTCCTCCATAGGAAGTTGTCTCCAAGTCCCAAAGGAGCATGCAGGGCCGCTATCCCACTGCGCCCAACTGATATGCATCCGCTGACCAAGCATGTGCCCCTCTAGATCTCAAACCTCTGAGTGCCACAACAAAGGCTACTTGTCAAACTCCTCCCTACAAGTGGGGTCGACTCGAATAAGGCCAAGCGATAATCAATTCAGACTCAAAAAAGACTTCTCATGAGGGGGAAGCCCTTTCCTGTGAGAGGTGCAGGTGAGAAAATCCATCTGAACGACGAATGCCACTATCCACTTGTGCAGGATATGTTTCTGAGAAGCCCGCGTTGTATGAAGAGCTTCCAGGGTCCATGGCCTGGGATGAGACCTGACACTTTCAGCTTGCCCAAGAGGGCTCGGCTCTGCATCTCAGGGTCTATGATGCCAAGGCCCCCTTGGGATTGTGGAAGAATCACCATCTACGGCGCCACTCTGGCTCGGGTATTCTGGGTGCTATCCGAGCCTACCCAAACAAAATTGTGTACCAGCCACCGTAAATGCCCCATGCAGCCCCTGTGAAAGCACCAGCAGGAAGCTATGTACCAAGCAGTATTTGGTTCCCCACTAAAGCCCTGCCTACTAGAGAGAGTTTGGCTTAACTCTAATAAAGAAGCTTGTGCCACGCACTCTCCAAGACAGGGGCTCTGAAATATCTACGCCCACCTGGCACCCAACATACTGCGTTGTCTAACCCCTCAGGATCCATCTGAAACCCAGGGCCATCCTCCAGTCTTGAATCTCCTCTAAATTTGTAGTTAGCCATCATGCAGCAAATGCCATACAACTCCAATAAAAAGTCAAAGTCATCAATCAGAGCACAAGCGCGAGAATCACTATTTTAACACACACACACAAAACACGCATAGACCTTAAACATAAAGATTTTTTAAAAATATTATGTTCTTTAAAGATATACACACACATAGTTTATATGCCGCAGATATGCATGCAATCCTATAGAACGTATTTTTTCCAACTAAAAGCAGTGCTATCTTGACCTTGAGACTTGACAAATGTGGGTCCCTAACCCATCATAGATGGGTCATGCTACTCGTTCCTATAAAAGCCCACTCCATCCCCTCATTCTTCTTCTAGCCTCCATCCTCTTCCCCATTCCGAGCCCTACGCAAGACCCTCCTCCCTCTCCATTGACCACCACCCTACTCCCATCCTCACACGATGAGTTATTTCGAGCCCTTCTCGCAGCGAGCGGAAGGGGGGGGGGGGGACAAGAGTGGGAGCTATTGAGGTTGCCTGAGGGGTAGGGGGAGAAGCTTCTGAATGCGAGGGCGCTGGCACTATTGGAACCCTCTAATCCTAGTGTTGGGTCAGCTCATGAGAAACTTGCCCTACTGACGACGAGGGAGCTGCCTAAGCAGCATCAGAATTCCCACGCTCCTATAACCGGGGGCGGTTTGCTGAAGCCTCCTTTGCCTGCTTCCCCTAAGGCTGAGGGGAAGCCTATATCCTCTAAGGCTGAGTAGTGGCCTCTCACTCTGTCCTCCTCTGCTCCCGCTGCTTGGCGCACCGCCTACTGCCCTACCAAACCTGAAATCTCAACATGCTGTCCGAACTGTCCACCATCTAGCGTCTCTGAATTTGGCAGTGTCTCGGAGCTCTCCACAATCAATCTGAGTTTGGGGACTCCATCATCTGCAACCACTAACGCGGCCTCTGCGGTGGTGGCTCTTGCACTCCACCAAAGGCTCCAGCAATGGAATGGGACCTGTACTCCTTGGGGAGCCCTAGGAACCTGAGCGTCACTAGAAAGTGAGGTATATGATGGGTCGACTCCCTATCATCAACCATAAAACCATGGTACCATGGGATAAGGGAAACAAGGTGCAGGCCAAAAAGAAGCGGGCTGCGCTCTACTAGAGTCTGTCATGTTGTCCGGAATTGATTGTACGGCTTTCTTCACCTGGTGTTTATCCTCTGGAGAAAGAAGAACCTTGACAGCTTGGAGAGTCGAGGGTGCTGCCATGTGAGCCCCTCTAGCCAGACCAACGGTCGCCACCAAGATTCGATCTTCAGAAGAGAGACACAACCGCTGCACTATGAAATTGGAAGAAGGAAAAAACCAGCAAAGGAGCAAAGGTGAAGTCCTTCGAGAGCCTCTTCCAAAAAGAAAAACACAAGACAGCCAACCCCAAGGAAGAGGTGGGCTGTGGGCTGCTTTTCGATGGTTGAGCAAACCACCAGAAAACGGTCCAAAAGGGGGGGGTCTGAAAGCTCTACAAAGGGCCACGAATTGAAGCACGAAAACCTCGAACGGAGAGGGCAGGTCCAAGTTCAAAGGCAAGAGCCTCCACTCCTCAAGGTAGACATGGAGGAGGGGGCTGCTTGCTGGAAGAAGAACCAGCCTGTGGGCTGGCTGCTCCACCTCGTGTCCTTGAAAGGGAGGGCTAGGGACAACAATGGCTTCTGCCTACTTCACCGCGAGAGGGCGTGGAGAGACGGGGGGGGGGGGGGGGGAGCTCGATGAGGTGATGGCGAGGGGGGCGCACAGCGGGAGCAGGGAGAAGCTTCCTATTGAATACCAGATTTCCAACTTCTCTCTTCACAGAAGTCCTTTACTTGGGTGGTTCTTGAATAGACAAGAATCCTTTGAGCTGTGCACAATCTCTCCCCACGTTGAGAGTGGACGGGTGAAGGGCACACCTAGAGAGGGTCGCATTTGCAATTTATGTGAGAATATTGAGTCAAAGGAGCAGTTCGCTTTTAGATGCCATGTATGCTATGAGATTAGAGGTCGCTATCACTGTCTCTTCAGGGATGGTTTCAGACCCCAGTCCAGTTTCTTGTCCTACCTAGTTCAGAGATGCCTAGCGACTTTCATCCATGAGGCCGTCCGACACATGGAGCATTTGCTCAATGCACATAGGCGAGATCAAGACATACATCTAGACCCCACTCAGAGCATAATCACCGAGTTCTTCGAGCCAGACAAGACTAACCCACAGAACTCCAGGAGAAAGTAGGGCTTAGGGAGATGGCAGATCCAAAGACCAAAGCGAGAGACACAACAAACCCGCTAGCGGGTTCAGGCATAGGTCAGACTAGGGGACCTTCCCTCCATGCTTACCGGGTTAGGGACAAGGTCAACGAGAGTGACAGTGGCACTTGTTCGCTATAGCGCCAGGCTAGGAGACCTTAGCAAACCACACATACCGACAGCTAGTAGTGCTCCATCACAAGCTTTATGCCACCTTAGTCTCATGCATTGCTAACCCCCCTCTAAGGCTTGGTGTCTCCGCCAGTTTCCATATGACCCTCAACATGTCGCCATCCCCCATCCTCTCCATGAGTCTAGGGATTTCTCTCTATGTATCGGTATCATTATGTAGCTTTCTTGTATTCGTCATGGGTGTTGATGCCCACTCAAAGGCTTCATCCCATCAGCTCATTGTACCAGGTTCTTTCAAACTATGAGACCCTTCAGTCTTTCAAAGATTTTTAATCAACTTTCCTTCTTTCTTTCTCTCCCTTTCTCTCATTTGTTATTGCATCTTTTATTCAACCTCCGTCCCTATTATGGACATATCATGAAAATGGATATCTTCCGTCCTCCATAGCTTAGAGCTTTATATCATGTGAATGTCAATCGGGTATTACTATCGAGTTATCCACACATTAGAAACCATACCAATGGCTCATTTACTAGTAGTCAACAGAACAAAAAAGACTAAAAACTTGCTAATATCAAATATAGCCCCCTTTATGGGATGGTATACAAACAAAAGAGACCAAGATAACTCATAACCTATGTCAACCTAGTTCCTAGTGATTACGTGAATCTCTTCATAACGGACATAGCAACTTTATAGTAGATACACAAGACAAACCATTCACCTTTTGCTACAACTAAAAAGAGTAGTACTCTCTTTAACACATACAAAACAAGAAAATTGAAAGGGGCAACAAGTGTAGTTGTGCAATGCTATTCTCATAAAATACAAAGTATGCTTCAAGCTGCCATCAATGCTATGATCTCACTGATATGATTAACTTCCCTCCTACTATCACACTTTCAACACCTTGATTTTGGATTCATTTTCTGTCCAATGTCTTCATGCTTGCTTGAATGAAGATGCCCCAAGTAACAAAACTGTACTTACATACAAAAATTGCCTCTTTCCATTCCTGTCTAATAATTTTCTTCGCTTCATGCCCATCGAAGAGGTACACTAGTTCCCTTGGTACTCACATCTTGGCCGAACACCGGAGGGTCGACTCCCATGGTGTGGGACATAGGAGTTGAGGCCGACTTGTGAAAGTGCAATGTGTTTGTGGTCTAAGAGAGAAACAAGATACTCACATGAAGGAAAATGCGATGGATATGGAGACATGCAACACCAAAACTCAAGAGAAAACACCGTGAACTGATGCTGGGCGTAAATCTTGAAAACAAGTGATGAAAAGAGGACTTTAAGGGTAGGTGGGCAGAAACCGAGAAATGGCGGGCTTGACCAGCAAAGCATCCATGACACCAAAAGAAAGGTAGTACCATGGGTACACCCCAATGTCAACATCATCAATCAGGAGGGGGAAAGGGGGGGGTTGGGGGAGGGGGGGGGGGGCTATATGTATCCCCTAATCCCTATAATCGGCCTGCTTATGAAGCCGCCTTGGGCCAACCTGCAGGGTTGCCGTGACCTAACCCAAGGTTTGGGTTTGAGTAGTGGTGACCCAAACAAGCCGGTCGGGTTACCCGACCAAGTGAGTGATTTGGTTGTCTTAAGAAGTGGACAAAGCACCTAAATGATCAAGATGAAGAGAGAGTAATATATTCATTTTGCAAGAAGATACATAGGCTGAAAATATTATGCATTCCATTCATTTCATTCCATCATCCAAAGATACGCGCATCCCATATGCCCAAAAAGGTACAAGACGAAAAGGAAGGTGAGGGCATCGGGAACCGTGAAGCTCCACACCTATGTTTAGGATCTCATGCTAGCAAAGGTGCCCAAGGGTCAAGGTTCACAAAACTGGGATAGACCAAACACATATCACATGGCCTACATCATATGGTGACTAGAGGTGATTTACAAAAGACAAAACATATGACATTCTTTTTGGAGTACTACTCCAGGAAGAGAACCTCAAAATTTGACCAAGTGATGATAAACGAAAATTCAAAGACAATTTGCTCAAAAGGCAAAGTCCTTGTCTTCTACTACAAAGTTGGATGCTTCTTTTGCTGATGGAGTTCTCTCTTCAACCATATTTGACTTGTTGTTGATGTAGCCCTTCTTCACAAGAAATGCTTCATTCTCTTTAGAGTTGTTCTTCTTCATGGAATAACACACTCCCTTTTCCAATTGTAGCCAAAGGAACTTAGTAAGCAAGATATATTTGAAGCATTTCCCTTGTGCACCAAATACTGTGTGAAGATCCCAAGCTTCATGTGAAGTTTCAAAGCCATCAATGTGGTAAATGTATGAGTCACTTAATCCCAAAGCAATGATAGCAAGAGCCTTCTTGTCTTTGATCAACCAATCAGCTTCTTCTTTTGTAGCCTTCTTTTCCTTTCCATTCACAACATTCCATATCCCCTTTTTCATAAGCACAAACTTAGCTTTTGTTTGCCAAGCATGGAAACTAGTTCCATCAAACTTCTCTACTTGCTCGGGCTTAGTCATGTTTACAATTCAAGTACTCATCAATCATGGTCAAAGAGAATCACAGTCATCATTCTAAATGCGAAGTATAAGGACACTCATGAGCTCCATGATCTACTCAAGTACAATCAAAACAATGAAAATTTCCAGTAAATAATAGAAACCCCAAACTTATGGTGATTGCTCAACACCCTTTGACCAAAATATGAAGAATTCTGCCAGCAGAGAAAAAGGTGGATTGGAGGGTGCAATTCATACGCATAAAACATGAACTAGGGGGGCTTTTAAAGCAGAAATAACACTAGTATACCAGACCAGGGCTACTAGCAAGAAGAGGCGCAATGAGGCGATATTTCACTCAAGAGAACTGCGCCTTCTTGAACTATAGTTTTGGTGATTACTCCTCTTTAGAACAACCATTGGGCCTCAGATTTGGACACGAGGTAGCTTGTGGTGTCGCCCACCCGTGACTAGAAGGAATTAGAGTATAGTCAAGAATTTCATTGGTATTTCGTGACTGATCTCGACGGACTGCTTTCTTGTCGGCACGCGCAGCAGAGACTACCAATGCTTAATTCCTTTGGATCATAGTTTTGCCCCAAGACAAGGAACCTCCAATTCAGACGGTTCGGGGAATGAGGCCTCAAAGAGGGAGAATGGAGCCTTCCAAAATTGGGCTTGAAATGGAGAAAATGGAGAAGATGATGGAATCTTGAAAGAACCAAGGAATTCATGCTAGAGAGAGCATCTAAAACTAGGCTAGGGAAGATCTAGAACCTAAGGCTCTGATACCAAATGTAGAAACACGTGGGATAGAATAGATGCATCTTGGAAGAGGAGTGAGAGCACAAGATGTAACCAAAAATGTTGTTCACAGTTGATTGTGAGAGAGGTGACTCTCTCTTATAGAAATGGGGAGAAGGTGGCCTAGATCAAAGGCACCTTCCCTACATCAGTGGCAATCAGCCCCTACATCAGTGGGACTGGCCTAAATCAAAGGAACCTCCCATGTGGGGGCCTTTGACTTACATCATCACTTAGCACTAGATGTGCCTCTACAACACACACACACACACATGTGACTCCCCTAGATGCACACATGCACCATAGAGCAAGCCGTTGATCACACTTATCCTAACAACCCCTATGCCCACAACAGGATGACCTACAGGGTCGGCTGACCCAACCCAAGGGTAGCGTCTAGGCTGTGGTGACCTGACCAGGTGAGCCTAAATAGGCACCAGCAGGGGCGACTCCATGCGGCAATAGAAAATATGTCCCCATCTGAGCCATACCTGCCCCATACACTGCCGTACCTGCCCCCAAAATTGTGCGAGCCATTGACATCCGAGATCAGCCTTGGAACTGGCTGGATCCACCATGACACCCTGGCAGAAGATGTGGCCCTAGTACGTGTCCATTCCCCTCCTAGTCTAGCCTCACATAGGGCGGGCACATCCACAAAGGCCCTCACTCAGTAATGTACATCAAAAGATGTCAAACTCTAACACAACTATGTGATTGATTAGTCATGATTTGACTAATCAGCCATGGAAATGGCATTGCGCATGTTTTAAGTGAGTGCAAAACAAAGCTCAATGGAAAGAGTGCAATCATCGAGTGCAGTGTAGAGACAAAAGGATACCGACTCTACAAACCAACCTTCACCAAGAAGATAAAGATCATCAAAGACGTCACACAACAATATGGCGCAAAGTCATCAAGTGGTCTTCAAAGTCAAGTACGAGTCAAGTAGCCCCTTGGATAACAAAACCAAACTAGTGGTTAAAGGGTAGGCATATGCAGATGATTCGACTTAGCAAAAATTTATTGCTTCTATGGCAAGGATAACAACCATCAGGACAATCCTTGCCTCAGCTACAAATTAACAATATCTAGAGATGGTACTTCACATGGATGTGAATTCTGTTGGAGTTGCAAAAAAGATTCAGCAAATGAGGCAAAAGAGAGAGTTTATTCAAGAGAGACATGCCCAATATATAGGCTCCAGTTACATCAAGTAGTGACATCACATGTGAGCTCAGTAGAGCATCTAGATCCACAAATCTCTCAATCAGTTACATGATTCTCTCAATCATTCACCACACACCTAGATTCACTCAATTACACCTACTGACACCTATCTAAGCACACCATGTGTTCACACACTCACAACCTTAGACCTCAGGACTCTAGATCCCATTACATCAATTTGTTCTTCATTCCCCCCCACAAATTGATAACCTCAACCAGCAGTAGTCCATGGGAAACATCATGGCTTGTCCACCTCTAGTGGCAACACACATGATCCACAACCTGGTACTCACTCTAGTTGCATCAGCAGTAGACTCATTTGGGCATCCTCATCCCAACATGATCTCACTCTGACTTTGGTTTGTTGGTTTACAATTGGGAGATAGACAATGACTATGCATGGGGATATCCTTAGATCCAACAAGGTAACACATAAGACTAACAATCATTTAAGGGGGACATCTAAAGGCAGAGAACCCTTATTGACCACACACACAAAAACATTCTAAGTGGAAGATGTAGGGAAATACCCCCCTTTGATGGCATATCTTGTCCTTTTCCTCCCTCTCTTCCAAGCTACCATAGTGTGAGGTTCATTGTCATTGAAGAGGTTCTTGGTGTAGCCAATCTTGTAACTCCTTTGCTCTTTGTCCTTCTTCACACTCCTTAATGTATCTTTTCCATATTCTGCAATACAAGATCCTTGTAGTCCTTCATCTTCTTTGAGTGTCCAAGCTTTAAGACCATTTTGTGAATTATATGGACTGAAGAGGGTCTTACCACTTATCATGCAAGGGCAGTGTCTACTCTTGTACAGGAGGTGGTCATGATTGTATGGCAAGGTATAGTCAACCAAATGCAAGTACATTTCATACATCATGAAAGATACTGAAACCATAACTAAGGCATCTTCAAAATAAGAATCATATTGGTTGTAGTTGAAACCTTTGTTCCAATCATATCCATTGGAAATCATCATGCAAGTCATGATATATTATTCCTTCATGTAAGCTCTTGTCATGGTCAATCCACACCAGTCAACTAGTCAACTAGTCAACAAGATAGTATGACTTGAAATCCACCTCAAAGTATCATACCCTCAATCCTCAACATAAAAGGTGAAAAATGCATTCAACTGAACTTAAAAAGGAATCTCTGAATCTCTGATCTGTACTTTAACTCCTCAAGCATCACCTTAGCATTTAGTGTAGCATCAAACTTCAAAAATAGTCTAGAAATGCTTGCAGAAAGCAGAGGAACCTTGGAGGATTGCTACCTCACTCCACAAAGCATCAAGAAGAGGGCATTTGCTGCGCAATAAAAGGTACTTGGAAGTAGAAGACTCGGTGCAAGTCTCAGAGCAAATGAAGCTTCACACCACTAGGGGCAGCAGCATCTTCTCCACTTCCAAAAACATGTCTTCTTCAAAACCCGACTGGTTTTTCCTTAGTTTCTCCTCATTCCCTTGACCATTTGCCCTAAAAATTCACCAGCAGGTAGCCCATAGGCTCGCCTAAGTGCACCTCAAACCATTTTTGAAATGGTGTCCAGCAAGCTGAATTGACAAAAACGGTGTGGGATGAAGCGAGTATCAGTATGGGCTGTAGAAGGACAATTTCCAGAACCCTCTGGAGTAGAAGTGCGCCTATATGAGGGGAATCTATGGCTGAAAGGGTTTGGAAAATGGTTGCCTACATTGGGAGAACAAGCGCTTGGAAATTCTGCTCAAAAGAGGAAAAAATGGAGAAGAAGAGAGTGTGAAGAAGAAGATGATGACATGGCACTCAAGGAAGTCTCAAGGAGAGTGAACCAAGGCTCTGATACCACATGTTGGAGTTGCAAAAAAGATTCAGCAAATGAGGCAAAAGAGAGAGTTTATTCAAGAGAGACAGGCCCAATATATAGGCTCCAATTACATCCAGTAGTGACATCACATGTGAGCTCAGTAGAGCATCTAGATCCACAAATCTCTCAATCAGTTCCATGATTCTCTCAATCATTCACCACACACCTAGATTCACTCAATCACACCTACTAACACCTATCTAGGCACACCATGTGTTCACACACTCACAACCTTAGACCTTAGGACTCTAGATCCCATTACATCAATTTGTCTTTCAAATTCTTGAATGGAGCTCTAGAAGAGTTGGATATGGCACAATCTCAAGGCTTTCAGGCTCCAGTAGGCAAAGTATGCAGACTCCAAAAGGCACATGCAGGCATATACAGGCTGGAACTTGGCCCGAGAGTGTGGTACACGCATTTGGCATGAACTTCAGATGGAACAGACTGTTGAAGAGTCCTCGAGACACCACCATCTCTCTATTTCTACGCGTGTATTTGTTGAGATCTGATCCTGACAAGGAACTAGTTCAATAAAATCAAAGCGTCTCCTGAAGATGAAATTCAAGCTTTTTGAAAGTATTTCTGATGGACGGGGCTGTTGAAGAATCCTTTAGACACAAATTTCTCTCTCCTTTTACTCATTGTATACATTAATGATCTAATCCTGACAAGGAACTACTTAGAGAAAATAAAAAAGGATCAAAGAAAATCTGTCTCTGCTGAAGATAAAGTTCAAACTTATAGGTCTTGGAATCTTTATTTTATAGCAAAGACATGCTGGTGAGATTCTTCTGTTGCTCAGGATGAAGCAGTGCAAACCATTGGAGACTGGTTGAAAACCTCATCTATCTTCCAATATTGCCATTTGATGACAGAGGTTCTTTTCAAGATGATTCAACCATCCTAAGCATTGCATTGCCATAGCAAAGAATCCAATGTTCCATGCTACGACAAAGCAAATTGACAGTCCCCCTTCCCAAAAAAACTAATTGCACGCTGCCAGCCTTGAAATAGCAATCCCCTAGTACCGTGAAGTCTCACAACTCCCTAAATGAGTCTAAAAGCCTATGTTGACTCTCATAAAGGCAGTCATTATAAAAAAGCATCTTATAAGACATTTCCGCTCCCTTGCCTGTCTGTCCAAAGCCACATGTATTCCTTATGCTCTTATCGAACGATGCCAACTCTAATGTCCACAGCCCAAAGTATCCCTTCATTTTCATTCCATCTAAAATTATCACGTTCCACGAGTCTCAGGAGCGTCCATCCCTCCCCTAGGACAAACATGAGAAATCAAAGCTCATCGCTCGTACAGTTTGGTTTATTTCTATATTTTTCAGGCAATCTTTTCGGAAAAAAGACGTGAAATTATGGTTGCCTTTTGCGCACCGTGATAGGAACCCAAAGGTCCTTCGCCGTGGCCACCAGTCTTCTTCAGATGCTCCGAAACGGATCGAGCATAAGAAGCCGGCAAGGTGGCTGCGGAATTCTGGAACGTTGATCGCTCTGCGACCAAAGCCTGAGCCGCAGCCAAAGCCGCTGCCGCTCTATCCACGATCTGCATTCTTTGCACTCTGTCACGCTCTTCGGCAGGCACTTGCAAAATGCTGGCAAAGCGTCGCTCCTTTTCCTCCCAAGGCTCGTCATGCGGTGGTTCTGAAGCATCGTTACTTTGGGGAGGAGGAAGCGGTGCTTGGGGGGACATCGTAAGCTGTTCCTGCGCGTGTCGCTCTTTGGCCCGTTTCCACATGCTGAGGTAGGAAGAGTCGCCATGGGGAGAGGCTGAGGCAAGGAGAGGGGGGAAGGAACGGGGGGGGAAGGGCAAGAAAGGGTTGGAGAAGTGGCAAGGAAGGGTGGAGGTGGAGGTGGTGGTGCAGGGAGGAAGGCCAAGGCTGGTGCTGGGGTGCTGCGCCATCTTCGCCATGCTCGTGCTTGCTTCATCGCCAACACAACAACACATAATAAGCTTTACAAATACGTCGGAGTTGGTTCCCTTCTTGACACGTGGCTCGCTCTCCTCGTGTTTCCACATGGCACTTGGCACTTGCCATCGCTTTTTGTTCGTGAATTTGGAGCCTTTGGGTGGCTTGAGGCTCTCCCTAGGAAGGTCTCCTCCTCACCGTTATCACCATGTTTTATGGGAGATGGAGGTTAGCCGACACAAGGTCTCCTCCACAGGCTTATTGCCAGGTTTTACTGGAGATGGAGGGAAATAATGCTATTTCTATTTGTTACAGACACTCAGCTCCTACATTCGCCAAAATGCTTACTACATCGAGAGATTTTAGGCTCATAAATCGTATAGACATGGGAACGACTTGTGCATTTGATTGAGCTACAAATGCTGTAGCAAAAAACTTGATGTTAGCCTTGAAAATAGGGGCTCTTTAATACTTACATGTTTTTTGGCCTGCCATTGGAGGCCTTAGTAAAGGTTGGCATCAAGAAGTCAAAAATAATTTTCGGTGCGATTTCTTGGAGGCGTTTCCACGTGCAAATTGGTGGTTCGATTGCTTCGACACTTGTCTCATTTCGTGTGGTTTGGGTTCCTTGTATTATGCATGCATGTCAATGGCCTTTCACGTGTTAGTATTTGGTTGGTAGTGTTAATGTATCACTATTGTTGGCTTCGTTGCCTTGTGCATGGATAGCTTTGTTTGGGGTGTTTGTGTGGATTTCGTGCGTCGTTTCCTCGGATGGCAGCGAATTTCATGTCCGTCATCTTTGTGGCGGTGGAGAAAATACTAGAGGAGTCAGGTGCAGAATATATGGGCGAACATGCCTTTGCTTATTCTCTGCACTCTTCGTGCCTACGAAGGAACGCAAAGGACTTTGCATGCACTGTTCTACTACTCCATCGTGATTGTTCGTACTCTTGAAGCTATGGGTGAATGTCAACTGAGCGCAGAAGACAACGTTGGGCATGTTTGCACGGATTCGTCTCATAGAGCACACGGTTCCCCACAGTCGATGGACACTAGAGATAGTAACTTTCATAGGGGTTGATTTCACCTCTTGTGTTATCATTTTCGATTCATTTCTTTTCATTTTTCTAGTTTTTGCTAACTATTTCGCTGCCTTATACAGAAATGGTGAAACATGTACTGGGCAAAGCTACTGTGGAAACAGACGAAGATGCAATATCGGTGATGCATGTACTGGTGGACGCAATGAAATTGGTAGCTCTTGTGTAGGATTACATAGTTCTTGTGTTTGTGATAGTTTTGCATGCATTTGTAGAGCCGACCCCACGAGCCCGTTCTGCGCCTTCGACCGACCAAAGCTGGAAGAGAAAAAGTCACCAGCAACATTCAGTTCTCCTGTTTTAATGTCATGTACTGGTAGACCTTCGAAGCAATCTGAGCTATTGAAAAACTCATTGATTGGCAAAGATACGAAACGTTCTTTGCACAAGCAGTGTGAGGCAGCAACTCACGAGGCGTTTGTTGAAGGTAGTGTTCATTGTTTTGCTTTGAAAGCATACTGAAAATTTGTCAAAAACTCTGTGAGGCTTGACTCTCCAATTTGCAAATTCTCTATGCTATTGGACGAAACACACTTCTATCAGTCCTTTGACGGTGTGAAGAAACCTATGATTTACATTTTTGCGATCCGAGCCTTTGACGGTGTGTATGTAAGAGATATTCCATTCTACAAAGAAGATATCAACCGGCGTCCCTTCTTTTTTGTCTCATGTCACGTACTCTTCTAATCGCTCTGACTTGGCTTCCCAATTCTCTGCTTCTCTTTCCTTTTGCTTCCCTATTTCTTCGCTTTGCCATTGGGTGTACTCCACTCTCTGCTTCTTGCTTCTACGCCAGACTTTTCGCATGGCTTCAAGTCTTACTCAGGTGCTCGCTCCCCATCTCGGTTCCCTCTTACTGCCCAGTCGACTCGACTCCTTTTCTCATCTCAGCTCCCTATCACAAGGCCTTCTCGTGGCATCCTCCTGCGTTCCAGCACTCCTTTTGCTTCAACGCAAATCCTTCAAACAATCTTCTCCAACCTCTACTCTGCGTGTTATTACTCTCTCCTTTATCCGTTCTTCTTGAGGTGCTGTAATTGTTGTTAGCTTCGAACAACGCTGCAACTTCTCTTTGTCCGTCCTTCAGATACTCAGATTGTTGTTAGCTTCGAGCAAACATTCCACCTTCTCTCTGTTTTTATAAGTTGCGTCTTGCTGTCAATCCGTTGCCTGAGTTTTCCTTATAAAAACCAGTGTTTTGCTATCAGTTTGTTGCATCGCATTTTTCATTTTGGTTGTATTCGTTGTCTGACTTTTTGCTATGAACAGCACCTCCAGCTGTCCCTTCTAACAAGCATATCCAACCCACTAGCTCTTGTAGAAATAACTTGGCACCTTTGTAACTTGCATTGCACTATAATTAGGGTGTGTTGCGTTGTGTTGTATTTTTGTAATTAAGATCGCATGCGAGAAAGCGAATGGTCCAATTCCTGGCCTCGTTTTTTTTCCCCCTGGTGCTTGCTTGTTCATCTTTGGAGGTCAGCTTTTTGGTTGTGTAATTTTGAGCTTTTGCTAGTATCCGAAGCTGCTCCAGTTTCATGGTATTTCAAACTTAGCTTGTTGTGTTTTTTATTTTGTGATGTGGAGTGTCTTTTATCTATGTGTTTAAATGCAATATATGCTAATAAGTTAAGACAACGTATGTTAATAAGTAAGCTAACAAAGAGCAATACAACATGCAATCGAAATAAATCTTGATTGAAATACATTAAGAAGTCGTTATGAATGTCTTCTTTGGTGCACGAAAATTTTGTTCTTTTAAATTCACACACTACATGAATTCTTGCAGCAAGCAAAGCATCATCTCTGAAGAAAACACCACAAAATGATTTAACGCAACCTCTTGATCCTAATGAAGCAATTTCAACCGAGAACAAGGACATTCCCGTAGAGCACAAAGCCATAGTACCTTTGTATAGCAACTTTGTAGGTGGTGGGAATGGTTTGCCCTTGCTATCCGTTGTTAGTGAAATCACAGATGACATCACATATAGGTTTGCTTTTGAGGAAGAAGTACAGCACATTCAAAGCGAAGAATGCCAAGTATGACACACGCTTGTGCGTTGATTTCACTGATCACCACAACTGTGAAACTCTCACCTTAGTTGTGCCTCATTCTTATGTCCAATAGTACGAGGACATTCTGCTGCCAAATTCCTTTTACAGGATTGAGGTCGCTATCCCTATGAAGAAAAGCTCAAGTGAAGGAGGTAGCTCGTAGTATTCTCTGTATGTTGATGCAACCACAGTAGTGGTCAAAGCGGAGGAGTTTGAAGGCACCATTCACTTTGTGAACAAAACAACAATAGCCGACTTCGTGCCTCTTGCATCGTGGATGTTAAAGATGAAAGAAGGGTCAATTTCACTTGTCACAGGCACTATCAGTGTGGTCATCATAAAGGTAGATAGCGCGGGAGGCACAATCGACCAAGTCATTATAGCTGACGGTCCATGCGATCAGGATCATGCTGTTGTAAGTTCCCAACAAAAACACTAAGCTTGTTTTGTCACTTTTCAACACAAGCTTTTAGAACTACCCATTTGTTACAGCTCGCATTCGTCAAAGAGCAGAAAACCATCTTGTCACGTCTCATCCAAGAGTACAACGAGCATGGGATTGTCATGTATACACCCTCAGAAATGTTTCATACATGACAGTGAAGAACACTTTGGGCTTCTATGACTTCTCCCTCTTGGCGGAGATCCTCGACGGCAACAAGAAAGTGAAGCTTCAGCAAGTGTTCACGGCTCAAGTGTCGAAGCTTGGCTGTGGCCAAAGAGTAATCTCAAACTGCCCTTTCCTTGTAACTTTGTTCACTAAGGTTTCCAACCATTAAAATTGCCTATGTCCAGTAGTACAAGGACATTCTGCTACTAGATTCCTTTTACAGGATTGAGGGTGCTATCCCAATGAAGAAAAGCTCAGGTGAAGGAGGCAGCTCGTAGTACTCTCTGTATGTTGATGCAACCACACTAGTGGTCAAAGCGGAGGAGTTTGAAGGCACCATTCACTTTGTGAACAAAACAACAATAGCCGACTTCATGCCTCTTGCATCGTGGATGTTGAAGATGAAAGAAGGGTCAATTTCACTTGTCATAGGCACTATCAGTGTGGTCATCATAAAGGTAGATAGCGAGGGAGGCGCAATCGACCAAGTCATTGTAGCTGACGGTCCATGCGATCAAGATAATGTTGTTGTAAGTCCCCAACAAAAACACTGAGCTTGTTTTGTCACTTTTCAACACAAGCTTTTAAAACTACCCATTTGTTACAGCTCGCATTCGTCAAAAAGTGGAAAACCATCTTGTCACGTCTCATCCAAGAGTACAACGAGCATGGGATTGTCATGTATACACCCTCAGAAATGTTTCATACATGACAGTGAAAAACACTTTGGGCTTCTATGACTTCTCCATCTTGGCGGAGATCCCTGACGGCAACAAGAAAGCGAAGCTTCAGCAAGTGTTCATGGCTCAAGTATCGAAGCTTGGCTATGGCCAAAGAGTAATCTCAAACTACCCTTTCCTTGTAACTTTGTTCACTAAGGTTTCTAACCATTAAAATTGCCTTTCAACAGGTCTCAGGGATTCTGCACTTCATGAACCTGAATGCCTAGCTAGTGGAGTTCCAGTGTGGCAACTGCGGTGGCATGCATGTTACCTGTGATCCAAAACACCCTTATTGCTACACTTGCAAGTCAATTCAGTACATTTCAAAGGTTGCTATCTTGAAGGGGCGAATCTATGTCCGTGACGAAAACGATGTGGATGTAATTGTCCGAGGAGTCCAGGTGGATGGTCTACTTCAATTCCAAACACCTTTTTTAGACTTGTATGTAGAGAGTGTTTTGTCTGTGTGCTCCATGCTCTCAGCCATAAAACGAATTGGAAGCTTCACTATCAATAGTTCCGGTCGCTTGGTGGCATTCGAAGCAAACAGTTGAGGAGTGCCATTGTATTCACTTGATATTTCTTGCAATAGAGTTTGCCATCTTTGTGGCTTTGGTTCACAGTTTCGTTTGTGCTACTTTTTGTGCCTACTTTTTTCTTTGAGTATTTCAATAGTGAATAACATGTCTTCACATGTTGACATTGGAAAGTATGACACAGAGAGACATGCAAACTTTATAAAAATGCACCCACAAAACTATGACGTTGTGCTATGTCTGGTTGAATTTTCTATGACTCACACATACCAAACGTTGCTGCAAGAGCTTTGCGATCATATTCTTAGTGGTGCAATGCATACAGGTCCTCCATGGAAAGATTTTATCATGGATTTCATGTCAATGTACTTGAGCACTTCTGAAATTCAACGTGTCATTAATACTCTAAATCTAGTTCAAGTTCTCGTGCGATCATACATGATTGCCTTATGCGAGTCTCTTCACTCTTGCACTGCTCTTTTGAAGTCCTTGTGCAAGATACATCAAGAACACGTACCGCAATGCAATCGTTGAATGGTTCAGCACAGGTGATCACACTACTTATAAATGTACTAGAAAGTCCACCTCAAATATCACCACTCCACCCTCAAAAACGAAAGCGTATTTATAATCATTGGAGTCAAGAATAGCATACCACGTTGCTTTCGTACATTCAGAGAATGCCTGAAGCAACTACAGAGACCATTGCTTCATTTTACATGTTTCACACTCAATGCAAGCCACAATAGCAAAGATATACAAAGCACGAAAGTCTTTAATGTTTGGACGCCCCCACAATACTACGATTGACACAACGAATACCAGCCAGCTTCCAACCAATGAAGTGGGCCCATCCTGCCATGTTTCCACAAGAGAACACCTTGTATGTCATTTATGGATCAATACATTTGCACTGACATTGCTAAATTTTCAGTGAACAACAAAGACATCCAAAACACAAACACAAAAAACTTGCAAAAAAAAGGGCAATGTGTGCCGCTTCCACTTCCCATGCCCACCTATGAAAGTAATAGCAATATTGACACCTCTACTAGAAAACGAAAAAACAACCAAGCACAAGCATAACTATCATAAAATACATGCTCTCTTGCGTGACCACAACATAGAAGAACTCAACTTTGATGGCCTACTGCAAACCTTGTCGCTAACAGAGGAACAGTACATCATGGCCCTAAGAGCTAGCATTATTTAGCCATCGCTTTTCTTCCATCAAGAGCCCAAAGATATCTACCCAAACAATTTCAATGTAACAGTTTCAGTGCTATGGCAAGCGAACATTGACATCCAGTTCTTGATGAACCCCCATGCCGCAGCTACATATTGCACTTCATATATGACCAAAGTGGACCACTCAACTACAGAAGCCATGAAACAAGCGATGGACCAATGCCTTTAGGCAGATGTCCCAACAAATGAGCGCATCCACAAATTTGGGAATGCAATTCTAAACACTCAGCATATCAGCTCACAGAGAGCAACATATTTAACCTTGTCCTTGCCCCATTAACTAGTTCCACCAGGGAGTTTTGCTACATAAACACCAGCCCTATTGAAGAACAAACGTTCCTACTCAAATGACGTTCACAACTAGAGAAAATGGATCCAAATAGTTCTGACGTTTTCTTCGAAGACATTATTGCAAAGTATAAGGCCAGAACAAGCACATTACACAATCTTTGCTTGGCTCAATACGCAAGTACGTACAATACAAGTGCATGTGGTGCCACTAAACATAAGGGAGCTAAAATTATTTGCTTCAACAAGTACAGCAAGGCCAAAGATCCTAAAAACCACTATAGAGAACTTTGCCTGCTATACTTGCCTTTCTCGAACGAGGAGCCTAGGCCTAATAATGAGTTGGCACGACTTGTACATAGACACAAAAGAAACAATCGACCGCAACGAAAAGGCTTCAGCAAGGGCATGCTGCCTTTTCATAATGACGCTATGCTTTCAGCACCATCCACGTCCACAACACAAACATATGGTTTCCCTCCCATTACAGCAGAGTTTGACCTTCGCACTAAGTTCAACCAAACAAACAAAAAAGCCACACAAGCAAACACAGGCAACTTCACTTACGTGTTGATGCCTAACAAGGACTACTTTCGCGAGCTCCGCAAGCTCAATCCTAAACAATGATTGCTTCTTGATGACATTATGCCAAAAAAACTATCCAACGAATAGGTCTCTTTGTGCTTGTTCTTGTCAGGCAATGCAGGCACAGGGAAAACGTTCACGTTACTCTTAATTGTCCAAGCATTGCAACAGTACTACACACGTGTAAAATCAAGCTCCATTTAGCTGCCAAAAGTACTTCTCCTTGTGTACAGAGGAAAAGCAGTGTTCAACATAGGAGGCACAATAATACATTCAACGCTTCACTTGCCCTTGCTCTCATCAACCTACAAAAGTCTCACAACTGAGAAAATACAAATCCTGTCACAGCTGTACCACAATGTGCAGCTGATTGTGTTTGATAAAATCTCATTGATAAGACAAAACACTTTCATAGCGGCAGACATGCGCATGGTGAAATAAAGTACAATCACAACCTTCCATTCGGAGGCGTCGACGTTCTTTTCTGTGGAGATTTATGCCAGGCAAGCCCAACAAAGAACAACTGGATATTTTCATGCAAACCCTTGGCATTAGCATTAGCGCCATTCGTTTGGATATTCGTTTGGATATTAAGAAAAACAAGAAGAGAGATATATGAAGCAACTAGGAGGGAGCAACAGTCTCCTCCACAATTAGTTCATATTCCCCCACACAATACAAAATGAACACTACTAAGGTCACACCCATTCATAGTAGATAAGAACTAACAATGGTTGGGTCAGTGTAACTCACCTTATTGACCTACTCACACAACAGGAACAATAATCGAGAGCTTGATTCCCAATAGTCCCCCTCAAGCTCAAGTAGGGAGCATAACACCAAGTAGCTTTATAAGCATGTAAACTTATCTCTACCCAATGACTTGGTAAAGATATCTACAACTTGATCTTCAGTCTTCACATGTATGAGATAAATCTTCTTTGATAACACCATCTCTCTGATGAAATGGTAGTGTACCTCAATATGCTTAGTTCTAGCATGATAAACCGGATTACTTGCCAACTGCACACTACCCATGTAATCACAATAAAGTTTGATTGGTTTTTCCACATGCAGTCCCAAATCCTGCAAAAGCTTCTGAAGCCAAACAATCTTACATGCAGCCAATGCTACACCTCTGTACTCTTCTTCTATACTAGACAATGCCACTGTGGGTTCCTTTTTGCTACTCCAGCTAACCATAGCACTTCCAAGGCTGAATGCATAACCACTGGTGGATCTCCTGTCATAGGCACATCTTGCCCAATCTGCATCTGTGTATCCAACCAGTTCTATATCCTTTCCATACTCATAAAAGAGTCCATACTGATATGTTGCCTTGACATAGCGCATAGTCCGTCTCACTGCATCTAAGTGAGGCTTCCATGGCTTCTGCATAAACTGACTAATGAGCCCCACAGCATCTATTAAATCAGGCCTGGTAATAGTCAGATAAATCAAGCTTCCAACCATCTGCCTATACATGGTAATGTCATCAATCTCAGCTCTAGAATCAACCATCATCTTCAAGTTTTGATCCAAGGAAATATCCATTGGTTTGCAATCCTTCATGCCAAACCTCTCCAGCATATTCAAGGCATACTGCCTCTACATAAGCCAAATGCCATCAGGTGTTCTCAACACCTCTATGCCAAGAAAGAACTTCAAGTCCCCTAGATCCTTCATATCAAACTCCATTTTCAGCTTGCTCTTAATTTCAGCAATGCCATCATCATCACTACCAGCTAGAATCAGATCATCAACATAAATCACAATCACAACATATCCAGCAATTGTCTTCTTTGTGAACAGTGAATGATCAGCCTTCCCAACTGCAAAACCAAGCTCTTGCAGGTATCTCCTGATCCTTTCATTCCATGCTCTAGGTGCTTGCTTCGGCCCATAGAGAGCTTTCTTCAACTTGCAAACATAGTTGGGATAGTCATGGTGCACATAAAACTTAGGCTAAACCATATAGACTTCCTCCAACAAGTCACCATTTAGGAAAGCATTCTTGACATCCATTTGCTGCAATTTCCAATTATTTGCAGCAGCCAATGCTATGACAATTCTCATAGTTGCCATCTTGGCAACAGGGCTGAAAGTTTCCTCATAATCTATCCCATACTGCTATGCATACCCTTTGGCAACTACCCTTGCTTTATATCTTTCCACTGATCCATCAGACTTGGATTTTACTTTGTAGACCCATTTGCAACCAATAGGATTCTTGCCTTCAGGCACTCCACCAAATCCCAAGTCTGATTAGTGGCAAGAGCATCCATCTCCTCATCCATGGCATTCTGCCAATGACCATGTTGCATATCCTCACCAAAGATAGTTGGCTCGGTATGTCCCATAACTTTTGTCATATATGCATAATTCCAAGTAGCATAACCACTATAGTTTAACCTGTTAATAGGATACTGACTCTCTATGACCTTCTCACTGGAGTGCCTGACTCTCCTCGTTCATGAGGAGGTATGTACCTGCTTCCCTTGACTCCAGGTGTAGACATAGATGGTATACCCAGCTCACTATCCAAACTGTCACTACATGATGAATCATAGCTACAATTTGATGGCCCAGGGACATCATTTTCAGCTTGCGAAAGCACCTCAACAACCTTGGATTTCCCTTTATCTCTTCCCCCCACTGACATAGCATTGTCAGTGGAATTGCGTAACCTGCCAGACCAAGGATTCACTCCATTCTGCTATGGTGTATATGGGCATGTAAGCTCTCGTCTAATCCCATGATAGGCCAAGAAGTCATCAAATTCATTTGACAGATATTCACCTCCATTATCTAATCTCAAGCATGTGATATATGACCCAAACTCCTTTTCAACATGTTGCTTGAAATGCTTGAAGGCAGGTAGGACCTCATCCTCATGTTTCAAAAAATACAACCATGTATACCGACTAAAATCATCAATAAATGTAACATAATATGATGAGCCTCCCATTGAGGTAGTGTGTGCACGACCCCATACATCAGAGTGAATCAACTGCAAAGCTCTACTACTCTCCAACAGATGCTTAGTGAATGGCAACCTTGATTGTTTTCCAAACTGGCATGCAGGACAAACATGCTCTAAAGCAGTATACTTGAACTTTGGCAAGCCATCGACAATGCCTCTCTGCTGCATATTTTTCAGCTTCTGAATATTAATATGACCAATGCATTTGTGCCAAATTTCCAAATTAGAGACAACACCTGTACCGTGGGTAAACATGGTAGCCTTTCGTTCCGGCATGCCTGCATCTAAAGTAAACATTCTTCCTTGCCTTTTTCCTTTTGCAATAAACTTGTAGCCATTACCAAACTCCTCAATGAAGCATCCATCCTTATTGAACCGGACTTGCAAGTCCTGCTCAGCCATTTGTCCAACAGACAACAAGTTCTTGGTGATCAAAGGCACATGCAACACTTCATGCAGCTTCTTGGTTTGACCATCCTACATCACCAGAGGCACAACACCCTTGTGTGTAATGTCGTGCTATGTATCATCTCCTGTGCAAACATAACCATGCACACCAGGAGTCATCTCATCAAACCACTCTCCATGTGGTGTCATGTGATTAGATGCTCCTGAATCAATATACCATATATCATCCAAGCCATCATCAATAGGCTTATGATCTTACACATGCATTATAGCAAATAGCTAATCTGAGGATGTCTCATGTGCATGACTAGAAGAGGCAAAATGACCATGCTGATTTGCCTTTCCTCTTTGATTTGCTTGCTTCTTGAAATAGTCTCTGGCAATATGGCCAACCTTGCCATAGTAATGACATGCCTTATCCCTATTAGGATTATGCACTGTTTGTTGTGGTTGCTACCAAGTACCTCTACTATGAGAAGCACCTCTCCCCCTACCTCTAAAGGCTCCACCTCCTCTTTGAGGTGACTGACTAGGGGTTTTAGGGACATGCCTGCCATCACCTCTACCACGGAATGAACCTCTATGTCGTCCACCACAGCCTCTTTGATCAGAGTATAACATTGCATCACTATTCCTTGAGCTACTACCATTGGTATTCAGCCATAAGCTTCACTTCCTCATGGATCTAAGAGCAACCAGCTCATTGAAATCCGGCATATTCTGTCTCACAAAAATAGAAGTGTCAAATGACTTATATTCAGGACCAAGTCCATTCAGAGTGACTGCAACCATGTCATCATCATCCACAGGAGCATCAATAGAGGCCAATTGATCAGCTATAGTTTTGATATCAGTCACATATCCCTGTATCGTTCTCCCCCTTCTTGACATGTTATTAAATTTCTGTTTCAACTGTATCTTTCTAGCACTTGTTGTGGTGCCATAATACCTCGTCAAGATATACCATGCATTCTTGGGGGATGTGCAACTCATAATCTACACGACCATGGCATCCAAAATTCAAAGAGAAAGCTAGTGTAGCACCTTCCGTGCTCTCTTTAGCCAAGCTTTGTGGCTCTTGATTTGATCCTGAGTAGGATTCTTGACAGGCATGTCAGGCTTTGCCTCATCACCAGTAATGAGATCCCAATACCTTTTTCCAATTAGGAAATTTTCCATTCGAAACTTCCAAATGGCATAATTATTTTGATCCAACTTCTCTCCAACAATCTGTGTAATGCCCTGCACACCATTTCCTTTTCAGAGAGGGTATACCAAAACAATGGACCCCAATATTAAAAATAGCATGTGAATTTCGAATTGGCAAGAACCACTTAAATAGTGCCTGCAGATACCAATTTCCGATACAACTTGCGGCAGCACGGACAATTCACAGGTCACAAGGGCTCAGCATGGACCTTCTCGTATTTGACCCCACAAGAATAAAGGTGCACGGCCTTGTATACACAACTCTATCAAGGGTATGCAACCCAGAAAACCTACACATTCTTCAACCTATCCAGAGCAACCACATTAAAGTTGACAAAGTGGTTCTAGACGAACTGCAATGCCTATGTGGAGAGCATGCCTGGAACATCCAACAAGTGGACTTCTCAGCACCAGGACAAATCAAATTGAACCTACAATGCTTGAACACAAGATCGTTCCAAGCACACAAAGATGACATTCTTTCATGTCCAAGTCTTCGTGTAGCATCCATCCTATGCATGCAAGAACTCCGCACAAATGATGTGCATCGGAGCTCAATTACCGGGTTCAGGCATGAGGTTGGCAGCATTGGGTTGGGCATTGCCACGTACTACAACAACACCATGTCATTGTTAAAAAACAGATTCTAATACAACAAGGGAGTTGAATGTCTTTACACTGCATTTGATTGCACGGGATGTGGACTCGTAAATCTCATTAACGTCTACAAGTCACCACGTGCAAGCATCCATGCACTAATTCATAGCTTGGAAGAAATGATGTGAAGCGGTCTCCTATCCATGAACACGTACATTGTCGACGATTTCAACATATTCTACGAAACAAAGAACAAGACAATTAGCACTCTACAATAGCTCATGTCGTCCCACAACTTACACCAGATAATCAGCCAACCAACAACAATTCATGGGTCCACAATTGACCACATCTGGATGAACATACCCCACCCAAGAATTTATGCACATGGCTACAATTACATTTACTGGTCAGACCACTTCATGGTCTACAAGACAATTCCAACGGTCCAATAACAACTACTCTTCCTCGTTCAGACCCTTCAAAAGGCAGGCAGGTTATGAATCTAATTCACCTTGTTAGGAATCGTCACAAATTAGCAAAGATTTTTCCTCGTTTTTCGTGTCGGATGATACTGCCACCCACGCGGGAATGCCCTCTTAGCCTTGAACATAGGGGCTCCTTGAAATGTGCAAATTTTCTTGGAATCGTCAATTTATGCAATTTTTGTGACAATTAACCATTCGACACACGAATGCCCGTTAGTCAACATCACCTCAAAACACACAACTTTCTCTCCCCTTGCCTCCCTTGTCCTTCCACATCGCACTTGCCATTGGTTTTGTTCATCACATCCCCACCTTAGGGACTAGGGGCATGGCTATACACTGCCATCCCCCACCCAAGCTACCCAGTTTGTGTGTGGGGAGGCAAGAAGAGAATTGAAGAAAGTGCCCAGTGATGTTTACACACCACCATGTCCATCCGACCTGAATATTAGAGTGGTTCCCTTGAGCAATCAAGCTACCACCACAAACTGCCCATTATATTACTCGACTGTGTGCGGACAGGGAGCTAGGTAGGGAAGCTCCCTTGCACATTCAGTGCTCCCCCTAAAAGACCTCCATCCACAATTAGGTGTGTATCCAAGCACCACTCACCATGGGTGTTCTATTCATTTGATTAGTCATTAATTGCATTCTTGGGCATCCATGATTAGGTGTATAACTAACCTCACACTCAAAGGACACCATCGGGGAACATTGGAGCTCGGATCTATTTGCAGATGGAGAGTTTGTCTGGCACCCTTCCCTACCCAAGCACTGGTCAAAAAATAAGAAAGCCAATAACAAACCTTGGCAGGTTGTAACATTGAACCACCTTCCAAGTGGACCATGGAAAGCTGAATGAACAAGAAGGCACTCACCCCATCTGAACATGACAACGGCAGTAGTCTAGGGGATGGTTGCTGCCCATCTAGACCCAGCCTATGTCTGCCAATGCTTGTCCATGGTGCATTGAATGCATCTTGGGTCATGGGCTGGAAATCTTGCCTGTCCATGATCCTTGGGTGTACCAATAGTAGAGCTGAGTTTGCTAACACCCTTAGAGCATGTTTCCACTCTGTGCCCACATAGCATGGTGTAGCCGATGTTGGCAAATGTGGCCTTACATTTCCACCAATGGGGTTGCAAACTACAGTGTTCTCATCTGTTAGAGTGATAGGACCCATTTGAAACCTCTTGAGCAAGTTGTTAGCCAATTGAATCAGTGCAATCTTTTAGGTTGTTAGCCAATTGAATCAGTGCAAACTTTCAAAGATGCTGGACAAAGAAGTATGTTGTTAGGAAGCCCCAAAATGCCCGACCAGCAAGAGGTTTTTTTTGTTCCAATGGGGCATGACAATGCTACATTTTGGCATGGTACATTGCATGGGAAATATATGGGCACTGGCAAATCTAGCATTTTTACTAGATGAGCATTGAGTGGGAACACCCGCTAAGAGGGCCTCCCCACTACCTTCGCTACTAGGAAGCTAGCATGGAGTTGCTAAACTCAACATTAGTGATCACATCATAGGCACATCCTTGCAGGCCAATGAAAGCTATAATTAGGAGGCTCCACCTATTGAAACTAGCTGTGCAAGTTGTGGAAGGGTTTGATATGGACAAATCTAGAGGAGAAATTGTCTTTTGACATCCTCTATAACTGAAGCTGCCCTTTTAGCTCTCCAAGGCTAGGTTGGCAAAGGGTTTTAACTTTTTTCCCATTGTTTGACTAGCCTTGCAATATTGGAGTTAATGCGCCTCCACAGCAATCCCAAAGCATGGGGAGGTGCTACAAGGTTGCTAGTAGCACTCAGCTACTACTAGTACTAGTACTCTACACAAGAAGCCTCTTATGCACCACCACCAGACTGCCCAAAACATAAAAAGATATATGCTCACAAGTCATGACTCAAATCACTAGGGACTAAATGATTATAGCCATGCTTTGCTACTCATAGGTCATGAGTCGAATCACTACACCATGCCACATTGTTTGTAAATCCACTTTAAAAACAAGCAAATCGCTAAGAAATACTAGGCTTGTCACTATCCCTTTTTAAAAGGAAGGTTGCCCTATGAAGAAGATGCTTTCACCTCCCACCATCTATTTAATTGTATTGCAAGCCGTTTCAACCAATGAGGTTCAATAGCTAATCCACTTACTAGTTCCATTGAAGCATTATGCTCATGTAATAGCGACCTTGGGGAATTGCAAGAAAATAACTACATAATAAGAGAAGACAAATGAAATTTCATGCAGGCTAAAAATAGAGGTCGGCTTGATGGATAACAAATGCATAGCCAATGTTATACTTTGCATATATAGGCTAACAAGCACCTGATCTGTGCTAATCTCTATACTCCCATGATGTAGATTAAGGCACTAATAGCCCTTACATATGTCCCATTGGGGTAGCCTTCATGATAGTAGTAATCCACACTAGGCACAAGTGATAATGATTTTCAATCGCCAACTGTTGCAAGGTGAAGGTTGTCAAGAATCCCCTTTTATGTCATAGTGCATCCCTCTCCAAATTGCCACCAAACTAATTTCCTCACCATTGGCACCATAGGCAAGATTCATGGCACACACATAACATGCATTCACACAAGACTCACTACATGGTTGTCACATGGATATAAAATAACTTTACTCCATGTGGTACTGGAGCTCATCCCCATATAGCTCAACATCACAACTACTTAACCTTCCACTCATGCATCCTTCACCATGTTTCAATCTACCTTACGGTCTTCTATGTGGGACTTGAACTTCTTTTCATGGAGCTCTCCTCTCTCAACTAAGATGAGAGTTTGCAAACGTTGTTCCCTTTGGTTCTTGTAAAGGAGCTTTGGACAACTAAGGAAATATTTCATTTGCTTCAAGAGAAGCAAATTCTCAATGAAGAGCTACATGAAGCAGAGTTTATGAAGAGGATTTGAAGAAAAAGGCTTGTAACTTAATTGCAGCACAATTTGTAAGGAGCAACGCAACATTTATCACACCGAGAATGATTTTTTTTGACAAGTAGGATCACTTGTTCCTCCCCTACTTCTAAATCAAAGATCAGAATGTGCCCTCTATAACAATAGAGTACAAACTAATTAGTAAGGAGGAGTGTAAGGGACATAACTTGCCACGTTACTACCCAAGTTGCTCAACTTTATGGAGACCTGATGGCAAGTTTGTTATGTTTATCATGTTGTGATCCTAATAGACTTAGGCACATTCCAACCCCAATGATTGGAAAAAGGTAAGTTGAACCTCTTCTTGCCATGATGTCATCTTTTTGTTCAAAATCTTTGCTCATCCACAACCATTCTTTTTATGTCGATGATTTTAACATGTATGAGATCTTGAACACGTGGGTTGGCTAGTAGTGGAAGAAGAAGCCCAATGATGTGTTCCTTCCATAACCATCCTCACTTAGAAAATGCAAGCTCAAAGAGTCATAGGTGATTCACTCCATTGAAAGCCTCCCTTCTTTCAATAGATCGGTACACACATGCCCAAGGGTGATGCAAGGTATAGAGTTTGGTAGGATATTTTGCCATTGATGAAGCTAGGCATATAAAGTCTCACTTGATGCACCCTTCACTAACCTAGAATTCAAGACTACACTTCTTGCCCTACCTAAGGGCAAGTGCCCGAGCTCAGATGGATTGACAACCCCATTTTTAATTGCTTTTTGGGACATGATTGGGGACCATGTCACCTAAACTCTGGGACTTTGGTATTATTCCTGATTCATTCAAAGAGGGCCTTCATTCATCTTGTCCCAAAGAGGGTTGCAAAAATTTAATTTCTCAATGGAGGCCATTTATTCTCCTGGGCATGTTTTATAAGATTTTGGCCAAAGCTATTAGTCTAGCCTTGTAGCCCATCTTCCAAACCTTATCCATGATATGTAGATAGGCTTTGATCATGGTCAAATCATGTTTGATAATATATACTCATTTTGAGAGGCTTCACATCAGGCTATGCAAAGTGGTCAAAGGCTTGTTGGACTTCAAGAAAGCCTTATGACATAGTAGATTGCAGTTTTTTGGAAGGTACTCTTTGACGATTTGGATTCTCACATGCTTCTGTCAGAGGGGTTTTTCCCTTGTACAAATCAGCCCATGTGCAGGTGCTAATCAAGGAGAAAGGGGAGAGAGGTTTTAGATTTCTAGATCAGTTTGCCAGGGATGCCCTCTTGCCCCCTTCTTGTATTTATTTGTGGTTGAAGCCATGAGCATATCTTTGTGATTTCAACTAAATGTTATTGGGCCAAGATTTCCTCTTAGATAGGCTGAGGAGCTCTTGGATAGTGAGCCAGCTAATGATATCACTATTTTCTTGGATGCCAATCCACATAATCTCACTTCATTCAAGTAGCCTTAGATTTATTTTGCTCAGTAGAAGCAACTGTTGCACATATTAATTGGAATTAATTCAATGGATTTTGGATTAGTGACCAAGACACTCCAGGTTGGGGGTTTGACTTGGTTTTATTTTTCTTAGCAGCAAAAGCTGAACATATTAATTGGAATTAATTCAATGGATTTTGGATTAGTGACCAAGACACTCCAGGTTGCGGGGCTGACTTAGGTTTCACATGGATTTTGAGGGGTGTTTCTATCAAATACTTGGACTGGCAGGTCTATATGGGCATCTCTCCTTACAATTTGCTCTAGTGTTGGAGAACATTAGGAGGAATCTCCTATTTTTGAGCTCAGCCAAACTTGACCTTGCTTCCAAGGTGGTGGTGATCAACCAAGTATTGCTAACCATGATTTGACCATAAAAACAGGAGTGAATGAGGCAAAGTGTGAAACTCATCATCTATCCAAGAATCTCTGCCACTGAACTAAAAAAGAAAAGCATCCCAAGCTACTCTTTCTAGTAATTGAATGCCACCTTCTCTTCCCCCCTTTTTATCTCAAGGCAACTCCATCACGATGAAGTCACCTCCAATGATCCATGGATCTACAATGGGGACTTAAGAGAGAAGTTAATACCAATGAAGGACACAATCCTCTCTATTGTGGGGGCCATAAAGGTTGGGACAGCTTATCTTACATCCCCCAATCAAAAGAATGGTCCAATATACTCTAGAGGGTGCGATGATACAATATCCAACTACTACAAGAAAAAAAGAATCTGAAACTAAAATGCATCTTCTTCTACTAGTGCTCAAATATGGTGACCAAAAGGTAGGACTTGTTAGCGATTTACCTAAATCTACACAATCTCTAGCATCCAGTTTGTGTTCTTGGATAAAGAGAATATCATCATAACCCCACTAACACCTAGATGAATTTGCTTATCAATCAGGTACCTTTAGTTGTGATGTGGTACACTACTAAGGCCCTTTATGTTCCAACTAGCTTGAGGAAAATCTTTTTGGAAATGAGCGCAAAGGGATTAGCCTTGAGCATTTTGGTTGCATCTTTAGGGGTATCAAATGCCACCAGTCATTAGGAAACTCCCCTTTTAGCTGACATTTATTAATGAAAGTAGTAAGGTTTGAGCCACATACTTCCCAAAAAGTTGAAAAAACTCCACGAGAAAACTATTAGCCCCCGGTGCCTTTCCTTTGTCCATACTCACCATAGTATATTTGATTTTAGCTTCCAAAAAGGGTTTTTACAAAATTGAAGTGCCTCACGAGGAAGCACAAATCTTTGGAGATGACTCAAGAACTCCTCTAATTGCTCCTTATATCCTTTTCTAATGAGAGGCTCTTGACTAGCACCACTAGAAAGATGCTCCACAAACACTTTCGCAATTTTTCATCCCCCACATTTCTTCTCTTTAATTGCATGAAAGAAAAAGCTAGATGGTCGGTCAATGTGATCCATATAGGTAAGCCTTGCCTAAATTCACATAGCAACTACTCTGCCATGCTCCCACATCCTCAGAATTAGCTTGGTTGATTTCAGATTTGTTGCCAAGTAAAGGTCATTAGGGTTAGCATGCAAAGCTTTGAGCAGATACGTCTGTGCACAGCTAGCAAGTCACTTTGAAACTCTATTATTCTTGGATTTTCTTTTACCAAATTCTTTAGCATGCATGCTTTCACCTTTGAATAGAGCATCAATTAAGATTCGTTGCTCCTCGCCATGCCTGCATGACAGCCTTGTCAAACTTGACATTTCCTAGAAAGGTGGTGTTCAACTTAAATGGAATAGGACCTTTATTGGTCAGAGATAGAGCAGTGAATCCCAGATTCTACCAAAGAGAAAAGTGGTGTGAAGAGTAACATTCGGAGAGCACTCTTCTGCTCATGGATGGTTTTAGCCACCAAGCACTATCAATTAATTGAAACTGATTGAGCCTCATAGCCCTCCATGAGCAATTGCCATGTCTATTATGCTAGGTGAACAACCTTGCATCTTTCAACCCGTGAAAACTCAACCAATCGACCAGTGCACAAGCATCAACAGGCTAACTCTAGGCATCTCGCTCTGCAGAGACATCTCTGAACCACAATGAGAGTGGTCCTCTGGCCTTGCAACATTATTCCAATCACCCATGCAAATAGCCTGCTTTTCGTTGAGATTATATTTCAATCTACTCCATAGTGACACCCTTAGTAACGAATTATTTGGGGCATAAACCGAAACAACAAAGAAACTTGTTCCCTGTCCACCCTCTTGGTCACAAAGAACCGAATCAATTGAAAAGTCAGATTTGACAAGGAGTGCGGTCCCTCCTCTACCTGCATATGGGGAGTTGTTGAATAATCGATAATCATCTAATTGTAATGCCATAGTCAGGCATTTCTTGTTTTGAGTTCTTGAGCTGCAAAAACATGGGACCTGTATACACTCATCATTTTCTTAAGTGCAACTAGCACATACACCTCTCACATTCGAGGTAATCACAACCATTTCATGGCACATTATTGAATCAACTCCCCTCATCATCCACGATCTCGCGATCCATGTCCTCAGCCAATGGAGCAAATAAATTAACTGGCCTTTCCGTGCCTTACCTTTCATTGCCCGGAGAGAGAGATCTTTAGTCAGCCTAGGAGGAGGTTCATTATGCTTGAATGCCACCTCAACAGTCCTCTTAGGTGAATCCAAACCAACTTGCATGCTTGCCACCTTGGATCGTGACTTGGAGGGAGCAGCGCCGCTGCAACGTTTTGTTCCCACAGTAAGATCTGTCGACAACTTGGATTTCGGTGACAACTACTATGACATTACATGGTATTGGAGCTGTGAGCCTCCGTCTCTGAGGCCCTATTTGAGCTTTTTCTCACCCCCATCGTCAGAGCCATCCATAGATGTTTCCTGAAGCTTCGGTGAGGTTGAATCTCGAATACCTTTTTCATTGCTTTCAGGAGAAGTCTGTGCCGTTATCAGGCATCTCACTGTGGCACTCCCTTGCGAACCGTCCACTACACTTATAGATGTAGCACACATCGGGGAAGACTCTGAATTTGACTTCCACGAACAACCTCCATTCATTCAGAAGAACCAACTCCAAAGCATCCAAAAACTCTCTCCTTCTATCCCATGGAGTACAGATTCTGGGGGAAGATCTCTTACTGAGGGGATTGCAGCTACACTGGACACTCGTGTTGCAAGACTTCCTCCGGAGTGAATGAGGCACTCCAAGGGATCATGTAAACCAAATTACCCCGATAGCCGCATGCACTAGAGACAATCCAGTCACACTCACCTGCAAAGTTAACTGTGGCTTGGAAGAAGCCGCGAACCTGAAATCTCGACCAAAGAACACATCCTGGTATGTGGATCGAAACCACCACGGGAATTCATCTTCACCAGGGATTCTACCAAGGAACAACATAAAAAAACCAGAGTCTTGCAGCCTATTATACTCCCTACTGAGATTTTCTGGGTCGGTATCAATCGGGACTGTGAGAACTTTCCTATTCTCTCCATCGGAATTTTGGAGGTACTCTCGTTTTCTGAGGTTAGCCTTCTGGATGTCATGCTCTAGGCAAATAAGGTTGATAGGCTCAATAGTCGAAGCACCTCCTTTCGCAATATCCGCGTATGAGCCTGGGCTCGAGGGCATGTCAGAGTCGGTAGCCTCCACGGGCAACTTCTTAGAAGCATTCTCGTCATTACGACGAGTCTGCTGTGCATCCAACGGCCTCCAGTTGTTCGTAGGCATCCCGAGGAGCTGCCACCACTCCCGGGAAGGCCGTCAGACGAAGCCTTTAGTCCAAGTGTTGGAAATTGGTGATGGTGTTGAATATTGCTTTTTGGTATGGTCATTATTCTCCGAAATTTGAATGTGCGTGTGCGCGTACCAAGCAAATGACTTTCCGTGGTTCAAGAAAAGCTCATACACAGGAATGGGCTTTGGCCTATGAGTACATCATATACGATGACAAGGTCCATTGTTTTTTTTTGTTGCGAGAAGAGGAGTTTTATTAGAAATAAAATTTAAAAAATGCATCTTCGTCAGCTTCCTCTAAAGAGCATCTGCGAGAGGCTTGGCAACAAGCCAAAGGTCAGGTGTATGGTTACAAAAGTACCCAATGGTTTCAAGAATTTCAGGTCATGCATACCGTTACAAAAGTACCCAATGATGCTCTAATGAAAATGCAATCCGAGAAAAGATGAAACTGGGTCTCGAGACTAACTCTGCAAAACATGGAGACAGGCGGCACATCTTTCCATTTGCAAATACGATTCTTTGTTGAGAATTTAGCCACTGTAAATTTTTAGAGAGAGAAGTTCAGGTGGTGAGAAGGTCTCAAACCCCGAGTGATTCTCTTCTTCCATAATCCTAGTGAATCCATTGCGGCCCACCTTTTCCAGCAACCTATGCTGCTCTGTGACTTTGAGGGATCTTGCTCCTGACAAATCTACCTGTGTGTGATAAGGTGGTGGTGGCGCTAGGGGTTTCTGATGGCGGGGAGGGCATAAAACTAGCTAAGGTGCTGGCAGTGAAGAAGTCTCTGAGTGTACTTGTGGAGCCCAGATGAGGGATGACCTCAAGATGCACGGGGAAGTAATCCACACCCCCATGCTGTACTACATGTCAGTTCTCTACTACTTGCTACAACACCATTTATCAGTCGGCTTTGGGTTGGCTGAAAAATCCACCACAGCACTAGTGCAAACAGAGCCCGAAGAGACAGAGGTCAAGCCCAAGCGAGCAAGGACAATGCCCAGTGCCACTCCGACTGGTCATGTGCAACCGGACCCAAGCCAGCTCCTCGTACAATATAAGGACCGCCAAATGCAAGAATTCATGAGCCGACAATTGCGACTCCAGCAAGCAGATTCTCACAACAAGGGCAAACGGATTCAAGAGGAGCCCATCCTCATCAAAGACCTCTAAGGTAACAAAACAGTTACCATTGGGCTCCATCTAGGAGCCAAAGCCACGTCGACCACTCCCGCTATGCCCTATGTCTCGGTCTCCACAACCCCCCAGGAAACCACATCCTTTGCCACTGGCACCTCTTCTTCTCCATGAGTAGGCCTAGCAGAGGCCCTACAGTTTTGCAGAGTGCCCTAATATAGGACACCAGGTGGCTATAGCCACATGTCGATCGAGCAATTATCGAGTGCACACCTGATGGAACAACACCTATTTGAAGCCATGGCACAACTCCCATAGGTCGCGCACACAATTTTGTAGAGAAGGCAAGAACAAGCCTCACAGCTCTCAACTAGTCTCCTTCAGGCATAGCTCTCTACACACAACAGCCAATCCGTAATGGTTGCAGCCCAAGCCATAGGTCAAGCAGTCGTACAGAGAGTGGAGGAGTACCGTGCAAAAGATGAAGAGCTCGAACTAGCCCTTACAAACCTCAAATATGACCTCGCCACCACAAGCAAATCCTTGGTCCAAACTCTCATGGACTAGGTCAACAAGGTAAAGTCTGGCTTGTGAACAACGTTGGAGCAAAAGGCGCAGGCAAAGGCGCAGTATGCCAGAGCACAGGAGCACCAAGAATGACAGATCCAAACTCTACAAGATCTCTTCGCACATGAAAGGAAACTTACGGTGTCCTTCCAAGCAGAGAACGAATGACAGCGCGCCCCCAGCCAATTAGAGGAGCCAAGTTTAGAAGATCGGGAGCAAAAGGAGTTTCAGATGTATAGGGAGGTCTCCGCACAGTTTGCCACATACACACTTGCACCATGCACTATCCCCCAAACCCTCCAAATGCAATTCGACGCACTCGGCACACAAAACCTCATCTTCCACTTAGACCTCACAGCTCCACTTCCTCCTAACGCCCTCCAAACTATCCTCCGTCGTGACCCTGATCATTGCCGCCCCATCCTAGCCATGCCATACTTCTCCTTAGACCTCCAACCCACCTCTCTCTCTCCTCCGCCCCTCCAAACTCCAGACTCTAACCACCCATCCCATCCTCCTCAATTTTCAAATCCTGGTGCAACATCATCACGAAGTCTCTTAATTATCATATGCACGATGAAGTGGTGCAAATCGCAAAGCCCAAGGAACTCACGCCATGGGTCTACACCCCTGAAAGTCTACAAGCAGACATTAATTGGATGCAGACCTATGGCAGATCCCAAGGGCACCTTGCGGCATTCTAGTCCACCACCTACAACCCCCTCGGCATAATAATCCTCTTCAACAGGGTGCTACAAGCTCTCCAAGACTCACTTGAGTCCTTGGTGAGTAATTTTGAAACAATTCACGTACCATGCCCCGAGGAATTCACCAAGGAAAAAGGCCAAGAAGCCATTGCCCTCTTTAATTCTACTACCCCCTCTGTCGAAATTCCACCACCACCTCCTCTGGATCCCACCCCTCCCTTGGACAACACTGTCCAAATATTCTTCTAACGCATCAGCATAGCATGGGACCTCCCGGTCCATCTCCTCTATAGCTCCAGTCAACCTTCCTGAAGAAAGCAACCAATTTTCTACAGGCAGCCGAAGCGACAATGCCAACAGGCATAGTAGAGCCAGATCCCATGCCCATTGCAGATGATGAAGCTCTGCCAACTCCAACTGCTTCCCCCCCTAAAGATGTCCAATGGTGCCCAAACTTGCAGTCATTTCAAGAGCAAAACAGTGCACTTATGCTTAATTGGAAGTGCCAACTCGAGGGCTCCCACCTCCCTCTATACAAAATTGTAGAAGTGCGTCCCCTCACACAATTCATCACATAGTCCTTCAATGAGACTGGTGATGCACACACCCAAAGCACACAAGAGGAGGATATAGCCTTGCCCCCAATGCTCCAGTCCCAACGACTGATGTAGATGTCGATGTATAGCCACGATGGCAACTCCCCTTCTTGAAGTTGGAGAAATTTTGGCGATACTACCCGCAGTGCCCATATCGATCATTGAATCCACCCCCTGTATATGCCAACGGAACGATGATGGACTTGGGCCGAATTCAAAGAACTCCAACAGAAGGACCCCAATACATTGTACAACTTTCCAAAGTACAACTTCCCCAAAGAGATGACTTAGGAGGGATTTTGCTTCCACCTCTAGTCATTCAACGACACGTATGGCTCAGTTCTAGATCCTGCCGTCATAGTAGTGGTCTACTTCAACTGCCTCTACCTCTTACTCCTCCACGATCTCACCGCCCACAGTCGCCCCATCGACGACCGCCGCCTCCACAATCTGGACAACCAAATTGTCTTCCATCCCGATGTTAGTCCTATGCAATTCCACGACCTCCGCCTCTACCTCTGCATCTGCAATCTCCATGGACATCACATCCGCACATACGAGGATATGCACACCACCCATTTTTTGAAGTATCGCTCATTCCTCTCTCGACTCACTCCACGACAATTGGACCACTATGCAGTCCTACAGATGGTCCTCACCACACACGTCCTCTAGTGCGCTTGAGGGTGGATTAGCAATAACAAGAAGGGGGGCGTGTTAACATCCACCAAGCACAGTCGCCAAATGTAGGGTAATCAATGATTAGAGGTGATTAGGCTTCATGATCTACGTCAACGAAAAAGCTCAGGGAGTTTGATCCCTGAATACCCCAAGGCCAATGATTACAGGCACCGTGCACTGTGAAGAGAGTGGGAGATAAGGAAGGAGTCTCACTTGCGGCTTCCTCACATACACAATGGGGGAATACACACAAATGTGGAGGCTGAAAACAGTTTTCCTCTCCTTAGTTGTGAAAGCCAAAAGAACTCTAAGTACAAAAGAATAGGTGAATCCTATATGTGGGTCTCAAACCAAACTCAGCTAACTAAGGTGGCATACTAACTGAGCCACTAACTAGAGTACATAAAGATAATCTAGTTTCAATGGAAGCTCAAAGAATTGCCTATGATACCAAGATAGCTCTACACATGCACCAACCTCGACTCCAGGCCCTCTCTCTATAAACCATTTCACCACTTCAACCCACGGTGCTTCTCTTGTCAATAAATTAGGTAGGCATTTCCCTATTAGGGAGAGATTTTAAAGTCTAATATCACGAATCCTTAATCCCCCCCAGCAATTTGGGCACTTTGAGCACCTCCCGTGATATATAATGCATACGTTTTTCCTCCCCCTCCTCACCTCCAAAAATGCATGAAAGAGGCGCTCAACTTTCGACCAATGGCTCTGCATAAAATTCCACACCGTCAACCATATAAGTGGTGGAGGATGTGTGTGGCCTCAATGGTGACTCATGTGTCATGGGGATGTTGAAGAGATGCCGATGGAGCCTCCACTCCAAGCTACTCCTTGTGAGAGCAATGCAAGGCACGAGCCATCCGCAAGTGTCACTCAAGCAGCCTTCGGATTGTTGCAATGTGTTTCCACGAGAGAAAGAGGGGAGAGAGGGAAGAAGAGAGGGGAGAAGGGAGGAAGAGGGAGAAAGGAAGAGGAGAGTGAAAGGGGATGGAGTGGCAAATACAAAGGTACTACAATGGAAACCAGGGAACACCCAAAACACTCTCTTGGAAGAGAAGAGGGAGCTTGTATTCAAACTTGTGCAAATAACAATGAAGACCAAAGTCAACACTTTGGCCTTTTATACATGTCACCTTTTGAAGGGAGGGCCAACCCTTTTCCTTTTAGCACTTTCCCTCTCTTTATAACCAAAGGCTCTTGGGCCTGTAGGGTGCCAAGGCATATTGTTATTCTTTCCATCTCTCCCTACTAGCAGAAATAGCGCTTGTGTTAACCATATTAGAGCACTTGGGACAAGCCTGGTGGTAGGAGGTGTTCTTAACCAGCTCCCAATTAGTACTTATGTTAGCCTCGCACCTCGAAGGCTTAGGCGATTTGGGGCTTAAATTCCCTGAGTGCCCTCACGCCTTAAGCCATTTGGGGTTTGAAGCCCATGAATGAGGCTCAAAACCTGGAGTGGCGAGGCTTAACTTCCATGAGACACTCAACAACAGCTTGCAACTAGAACATACAACCTGTGCACATTGCCTGGAAGCTTTTGCCTTGGGATATTTGGGGATCACACTCCCTAAGTTTGTGGTGTACTCTTTCCATGTGCATGTTGAGATATCAAGCTCTATTCGTGATATGCCAGGGTGACCGTTGTGCATTTATGTCACCAACTTGTTAGCTATAGATGCGGTTGGTACACCACCCATGAATAATAGTTGGATGACAGCTATCTTTATGTACTCTAGTTAGTGGCTCAATTAGTATGCCACCTTAGTTAGCTGAGTTTGGTTTGAGACCCACATATAGGGTTCACCTATTCTTTTATACTTAGAGTTCTTTTGGCTTTCACAACTAAGAAGAGGAAAACTATTTTCAGCCTCCGCCTTTATATATATTCCCCCATTGTGTATGTGAGAAAGCTGCAAGTGAGACTCCTTCATTCTCTCCCATTCTTCACATGGTATTAGAGCTCGGTTCGTGGTAAGGAGCTCAAGCAAGTTCATAGTGTCCTAGTCAGAGAATCAGTGTTGCTTTCCTTTTTTTCGAGTTTGGGAGCAAATCTCTGCAGGTAGCACAGTCGAAAAGTGCAAGAGTGCATTGTCACAGATTGGGACGCCCTTCGTGGTGTGGCGAGCGGGCAATATATGCTACAAAAATTATTTTTTTGATTCGAGGCCATTTCGAGGCCCAGTTTGGTGGTGAAAGTTTTTTGCAAGCACTCAGGAAAGTGCCCTATTTTTGCTGTGCGACCACTGTTCTGTAGGTCGGTGAAAAGTTATCGCAGAAATTACATCGTATGCCTATGCGTAGAGATATTGGGAGTGATAGAATCATTCTTATTGCCTATTGATGCATAATCGTCACTAGGAAGTGACTGTGTGGTCAAATACCACTTTCGTCAGTTTTGCAGATTTGACCTTATGCGGCAGAAGAAGTGTTTTTTTGCAGTGACAGAATATTTTATAGTCTTCTATAATGGCATCTGATGCTCTTTCACAGATTGTCAGTGAAAAGCTTGACAAGAACAACTTCCAAGCATGGAAGTTTAGAAAGACGAATTTCCTTAAGGGAAAAGGCTATTGGGAGTTCATTACTGGAGCTGAACAAGAACCAGTTATTCCTAATATTCCCAATCAACAGGAGTTGCAGGCATTTAAAGGCTGGCATGAGAGAGCCAGAAAAGTTATGTACTGGCTGTTTATCAATATTTCAGATTCTATAATTGTGCATATTCAGGATGCAAGCACGCCAAAGGAGGCATGGGATACTTTGACAAAAATGTATAGCACAAATACACAAGCTAGGAAAATGCAACTTAAGCACGAGTTGCATAATGTGCAGAGAGAAAATATGAGCATCAATGACTACCACACGAAGGTGAAGAAGATTACAGATGCACTTGCTTCCATTGGGTCGCCAGTGGAAGATGATGATTTAGTTTCTGTGACCTTGAATGGTCTAGGAAAGGATTATGCACAGTTTTGGACATCCATTGCCATCCGTGAGAATTTTCCTGATTTTGCATAGTTGATTGCTCTTCTAATTTTTGAAGAACAAAGAAATGGTGCCGCATCTTCTTCACGAGAAACATCAAAAGAAACTGTCTTCTACTCAAATGTTGGAAGAGGTAGAGGTAGAGGTAGAGGTAGAGCAGGCCGATCTAGAGGCCATGGCATAAATCAAAATATGCAGCAAATTCAAGAAAACCAATCCTATGGAGGAGGACGTGGTAACCTTATAGGCAAGGGGAGCCAAAGAGGTTGTGGTGGATGGCAGAGAGCCCAAAATGCAAACAGCAATGTTGAATGCTACTACTGTGGTAAAATGGGTCATATGGTTAAAGACTGCTATAAAAAGCAGAATGACATCATGACTAGAAAATTGCAGCAAGGCAATTATGCATCCTCTAGTAGATAGGGTGATGACAGAAATGAGCATCTGTTTATGGTGCAACACATGACCAATTCTGTGACAAGTAGAGAAGAAAGCAATGATGTGTGGTATCTTGACTCAGGTGCGTCAAACCACATGACAGGTCATGTAGAATGGATGCAGGATGCAAGGAAAATGGAAAGACCAAGATTTGTGGAGACTAGTGATGATACTACACATCCTATTGTGCAGATTGGTAAAATTCCTTTGTCTATGCAGGATGGGAAAAAGAAATACCTGTCTGATGTATTTCATGTCCCGAATATCACCAAGAACCTGGTTTCTATTGGTCAAATGGTTGAGCAGGGCTTGCAGGTCAGATTTAATCCTCATGGATGCTTTGTTGAGGATATGAAAAATAAAGGTCGCTTGATAGCAAAAGGGAAGAAGAAGGGCAGGATGGTTACGTTGGATGCAGACATGCCTAAATTGAGTGCAGCAATGTTTGCACATGGGACTTGTGTAGTTGCAAATATTGATATGTGGCATAACCGCATTGGTCAAATTAATGTACGACGACTAAAATTAATGGAGGCCCAAAATATTGTTGCAGGATTGCCTAAGTTCAAGGTTGCAGAATGCATAAGGTATGGGAAGCCTATCAATTTGGAAAACAGGCAAGGAAACCATTTCCTAGACATGTTCAAGAGAGTAAGAGGCCATTGGAATTAGTCCACTCTCATGTGTGGACTCCTAAAGCTGCATCTATTGGAGGTTGTCATTATTTTGTCACTTTTATTGATGACTACAGTAGAAAAGTTTGGGTGTATTTTATGGAAAAGAAAAGTAAAGTGTTTGGGCATTTCAAAGCTTTTAAAGCTATGGTTGAAAACGAAACAGGCTTGCAGCAATATTCATGCAGTCATACCCCGCAGCAAAATGGACTTGCAGAAAGGAAAAATAGGCATATTTGAGAGGTATCTCAAGCCATGCTCAATGAAAAAGACATGCCAGATTATTATTGGGCTGAAGTAGTTGCTACAGCAGTCTACATAATGAACAGGACTCCCACTGCAACAATACATGGCATGACGCCAGAGGAGAGGTATACTGGTAGGAAATCAGATATTTCTCATTTGAAAGTTTTTGGTTGCATTGCCTATGTTCATGTGCCAGATGAGTTGAGATCCAAGTTGGATCCAAAAGCTGAGAAGTGCATCTTTATTGGTTATTCTATGCAACAGAAAGGGTATAGATGCTATAACCCTTCTACTCATAAGTTTACAGTGAGCACAGATGTTGTTTTTGATGAGATGAGCAGCTGGTATAAACTAGTAAATGTGATTGAGGATGTAGATGCTAGTATAAACCACAAAAAGCAAAAGAGAAAGTAGATCAGCCCATGGTTGATGTGAATGTAGGCCACTCTTATGTGGATGGTGAATCCAGTGGCTCAGAACAGAGCCTTGATGATGAGTTGGGTATTCCTTCTATTGTTACACCTGGAGTAAGGAAGACAAGGGATGTTTTGAGAGCACCTAGTAGTGAGCCTATTTTGCGCAAGTCTACCAGAGCTAGGCATCCTCTGGATAGTCTGAAATATGATGGATTTATAGCCATTCACTATGCCTATATGGTCAAAATGATACATGAACCAGAACCCACTTCTTTTGAGCAAGCCATGGGAAAAGAAAAATGGGAGAAAGCCATGGATGAAGAAATAGATGCCTTGGAAGCAAATGCTACATGGGAATTAGTGCCTTTGCCTAAAGACAAGAATGCAATTGGCTGCAAGTGGGTTTAAAGGTGAAGCACAATGCAGATGGTTCTGTGAACAGATACAAGGCAAGATTAGTTAAGGGGTATGCACGGACATATGGCATTGATTATGAAGAAACATTCACTCTGGTTGCAAGGATGGCAATCGTAAGAGCAGTCATTGCTATGGTTGCATCAAAGGGTGGTCTTTAGATTAGATGGATGTAAAGAATGCCTTCTTGCATGGTGATTTGCAAGAAGAGGTTTATATGGAGCAGCAACCAGGTGATGTTCATGCTGTTCATCCTGAGTTTGTTTGCAGGTTGAAGAAAGCCTTGTATGGCTTGAAGCGAGCACCTAGAGCATGGTTTGACAAGATAGGACAGTATCTTGTCACTATTGGCTTTCAAATTTCCAAGGGAGATTTCTCACTTTATGTGCGAAAAATAGAGAAAGGCATTATGCTGCTTGTCATTTATGTTGATGATTTGATCATCACATGTGATAGTGATGAAGATATCCTTCATGTGAAAATGCTATTGAAGCAGAAGTTTGAGATGAAGGATTTGGGAGACCTGTGTTACTTCTTGGGCATTGAGGTGATTAGATCCACAAGTGGGATATGGCTCTTGCAGAGGTAGTATGGATTAGACATGCTGTCCAAATATGGGATGATAGGTTGTAAGCCTATTTCAGTTCCTTTGGAGCAAAATGTGAAGCTGAGTGCAAATGTAGGTGAGCTTCTGGAAGACCCTACTATGTATAGATGCATAGTAGGAAGTTTGATTGATATGACTATTACCAAGCCAGAATTGAGCTATGTTGTTGGTTTGGTAAGTCAGTTTATGCAGGCTCCAAGGAAACTGCATTTGGATGTGGCTAGACGCATACTGAGGTATGTGAAGTCCACATTGCAGTATGGACTTTTTTATGAGACTCAGGTTCAGATACAGTTGCATGGATACACTGATGCTGATTGGGCTCCTAGTATTTCTGATAGATGATCTACAAGTGGATATATGTTCTCTTTTGGGAGTGTTGCAGTCACTCGGAGGAGCAAGAAACAGCCTACAGCTGCCTTGTTGAGCACAGAGGCTGAGTACAGGGTTGCATGTGAGGCAGCTTGGTTGCATAAACTACTTTATGATATGCATCAATCTACAGATGGGCTAGTTGTCATTTTTTGTGATAACATGAGCAGTATACACTTGGCAAATAACCCAGTCTATCATACTAGAACAAAGCACATTGAGGTGCATTATCACTATGTGCGGGAGAATGTTTTAGTAGGTTTTATTAATCTAGTTTATGTCAGCACAGAGGGTCAGGTAGCTGACATATTCATGAAGGCATTGGGCGCAGAGAAGCTGCGCAAGTTCAAAGACCTGCTTGGTGTGCAGGAATTGGGATTGAGCTCGAGGGGGAGTGTTGAGATATCGAGCTCGATCCGTGATATGCCAAGGTGACCGTTGGGCATTTATGTCACCGACTTGTTAGCTGCAGATGTGGTTCGTACACCGCCCATGAATAATAGTTGGTTGGGATGCCAGCTTGGTTGAAAGCATTAGTGGGGAAGAGCTATGAATTTAGACAGAATACCTTTAGCTCGACTAGGTTTGAGAAGTGCTCATAAGCTGTTCCAGAAAGGATTGCAGACTTGGTGTCAGATTTGGGACAAGAACAAGGGGAACTGGTAAAATCTCCATGAAATTTCTGTCCAATTCATGTTAACTCCTAAGGAGAGGGGACTGATGGCGGCAATTTTAAACAGTATTGGCCAATTGTGGCCGTCAAATTGTATTGAAGCACCTAATGGTAGGGTAACCCAATGGCTTCTTGGTAAGACTTGTCTAAAGAAAGTCTCAACGAGGGTCATTTACAGGAACTTGGTAAAGGTTCCACCTTTGGTTGGAGACCTCAATCAAAAATGGGGTTGCATTGCTGGGAGGTGTGGAAAGGGTGCCACATGCGTAGATGGAGTTTCCTCCTATGGAAGCTAATGCATCATTGCATTCCACAGTGAGAGTCAAACTAGCGAAAAGGCTTGTTATTAACCCAAATTGCCCACTTTGTGTTGGTAGAACTACTGAGGCATCTGTGCTGGAACTGTCCTATAGCGTGGGGGGCATGGATGACGTTGGAGGTTGCTACTCACAAGTCGGGACTCATGACCCGTTTCTACTTAGTTGCCAATTAAAAGCTAGTACCGCTTGGGGACACTGCTGGTCTTTTATATGGGGACTTGTTTGCCTTATATCTGGGCCGCAATTACAAGAACTGTTTGGTCTGTATATAAACAAGTCATCTTTGTGCCGGATATTCTATAGCGTATAGAGAGTCTTTAGTTGTTAGGAATGTGCATTGAGACTGCAAGATGTCAGAAGGGTGATTTGGAAGCAAGACACCTTGATTGGGCAGATTCTGCTCGAGTTGTTAGCGCTATTAATAGTCTCAATGTTTACCCACTTTGGGTGGTTCTCTTTTGCTGCATGTAGCGTAGGCCACACGCTTTTTGCTCCTTTGTTGATGGCCATGTTTGTACTTCTTTTCTCTTAATATAAGCCGACAGCTTTGTGAAAAAAAAACAAGTTGAATGACTTTTGCCATTCATAAGGCCTGCCGAAGAGGTTGGTGGAGGAATTTCCAAGAATCAAAGGCTAAAGTAGTAGCAAACGAGCTGGAGACAATTGAGGAGCAAGGGTGCATCTTCGGAGATGATGTGGGCGTGGAGGTAGAGAGTGGGGGGAAGCTTGAGAGAGAGAGCGAGAGAGAGAGAGAGAGAGAGAGAGAGAGAGAGTGTGTGTGTGAAATAGTAAATTGAACTTGACTAATAGTAAAATAGGAAAGTCTAACTTCGACCAATAGTAGTGGGACAAAAATGGCAACCAAAAGAATTTCGAAAAACATGAATTTGGTTTCTTGGGAGCTGATTACATTAGTCAGGGGAGGCCAAAAAAGAGTCATCAGCCTTGATATTAGGAACTAATGAGGTGGCAAGGCAAGTGAGGTGGCACGTATGTGAATCCCCATATATAAGACTCAATTTAAATGTCAATCAACCAATTGAAATGTGTCCAGTTTTTACATAAGTAGGGAGTTTTTTAGCGACACGAGCAACTCCAATGGCATGCGGTCCTTAAGAGCGCTGAGCGCTTATGGAAGCACAATCGAAACAACACAGTACGTGTACGACGAATCCTTTCTTACCTGTAGATTGAATTCTACGCTTCTGCTGTAACTTGGTAGCACACACACCCAAGAGCCCCAGTTTTCAAGCATGGATAGACGGCTGGTACAATCCAAGTTGGGTTAAAGGCACGCTCTAGAAAATGGAGACTGCAAACAACACCATGCACAGCCCCATGGCACAACTGCCAGAGCTTAGCTTAGAGGAGGCACTTGCTTCTTTGGAACGCATGTCCCATCCCCCTTCGCTTGAAAACTTGACATGCATCTTGCGTAATTGCAGAAAACACAAAATTCTAGCGCATGCCCTGCGCTTGCACGCCTACCTGCGCAAAAGTGGGCTGGAAGCTCATAGGTCACTCGGGAACTACGTCGTCCCAATGTTGGTGGAAGTTGGAAGCATGCGGGATGCCCAGCAGGTTTTTGATAGGTTGGTTGATCGGAATGAGTATTCCTGGACTTCTCTCATCACAGGTTATATTGAATGTGGGGAATTACAGCATGCCTTCGTGCTGCGCCAAAAAATGCAGGAGGATTGTGTACATCCTAGTGGGCATACTTTCGTGGCCTTACTAAAGGCTTGTGCCAGGTTGAAAGATAAACACAAAGGCCGACAAATACATGCTGAGATTGCAAGAATGGGATTGTTGGAAAGAGATCCTTTTGTTGGTAACACCTTGGTTGATATGTATGCCAAGTGTGGCTTGCTTGCAAAAGCACAGGAAGTGTTTGATAAACTTGAAGTTCGAGATGCAGTCTCATGGAATGTTCTTATCACAGGGTATGCTGAACATGACCTTGGTCAGGACGCTCTGAACTGTTTTGAACAGATGCAAATGGAGGGCATCACTCCTAATGCGGTCACATTTATTTGCAGCTTGAAAGCTTGTGGCAGCGTAGGCGCCAGAGACAAGGGCCGAGAAATACATGCTGAGATTGCAAGAAAGGGGTTGTTGGAAAGACATCCTTTTGTTGGTAACGCCCTGGTTGATATGTATGCCAAGTGTGGGTGGCTTGCAAAAGCACAGGAAGTGTTCGACAAACTTCCAATTCGAAATGCAGTCTCGTGGACTGCACTTATCGCAGGTTATGGTGAACATGACCTTGGTCAGGACGCATTGAACTGTTTCGAACAGATGCAATTGGAGGGCATCTCTCCTGATGCGGTCACACTTATTTGCAGCTTGAATGCTTGTGGCAGCATAGGAGCCATAGAGAAGGGCCAAGAAATACATGCTGACATTGCACGAAAGGGGTTGTTGGAAAGAGATCCTTTTGTTGGTAACACCTTGGTTGATATGTATGCCAAGTGTGGCTTGCTTGCAAAAGCACAGGAAGTGTTCGACAAACTTCCTATTCAGGATGCAGTCTCCTGGAATGCAATTATCGCAGGGTATGCTGAACATGACCTTGGTCAAGACGCTCTGAACTGTTTCGAACAGATGCAATTGGAGGGCATCTCGCCAAGTGCGGTCACATTTGTTTGCAGCTTGAAAGCTTGTGGCAGCATAGGGGCCATAGACAAGGGCAGAGAAATACATGCTGAGATTGCACGAAAGGGGTTGGTGGAAATAAATGCTTTTGTTGGTAGTACCTTGGTGGATATGTATGCCAAGTGTGGGTTGCTTGCAGAAGCACAAGAAGTGTTCGACAAACTTCCAGTTCGAGATGCAGTCTCATGGAATGCACTTATCGCAGGGTATGCTGAACATGACCTCGGTCAGGATGCTCTGAACTGTTTTGAGCAGATGCAATTGGAGGGCATCTCTGCTGATGTAGTCACATTTGTTTGCAGCTTGAAAGCTTGTGGCAGCATAGGAGCCATAGACAAGGGCCGAGAAATACATGCTGAGATTGCGAAAAAAAGATTGTTGGAAAGAGATCATATTATTGGTAACACCTTGGTTGATATGTATGCCAAGTGTGGCTTGCTTGCAAAAGCGCAGGAAGTATTCGACAAACTTTCAATTCGAGATGCAGTCTCGTGGAATGCTATTATCGCAGGGTATGTTGAACATGACCTTGGTCAGGATGCTCTGAACTGTTTCGAACAGATGCAATTGGAGGGCGTCTCTCCTGATACGTTCACATTTGTTTGCTGCTTGAAAGCTTGTGGCAGGATAGGAGCCATAGAAAAGGGCCGAAAAATACATGCTGAGATTGCAGGAAAGGGGTTGTTGGAAAGAGATCCTGTTGTTGGCAACATTGTGGTTGATATGTATGCCAAATGTGGCTTGCCTGCAAAAGCACAGGAAGTGTTTGACAAACTTCCAGTTCGAGATGAAGTCTCATGGACTGCACTTATCGCAGGGTATGCCCAGCTAGGAGAGAGTGGAAAGGTTTTTCTCATGCTTGACAGAATGAGAGCAGAAAACATAAAACCAGATGGGGTCACATTCCTTAGCATTCTTACTGTATGTTGTCACACAGGTCTAGTGGAGAAGGGCCAGACATACTTTGAGTCCATGAGCAAAGACTATGGCATCACTCCAACTATTGAGCACCACACTTGCATGGTTGATCTCCTTGGCCGTGCAGGCCAATTAGACAAAGCAGTAGTGATGATAAAGAAGATGCCATTAAATCCTAATCTCGTGTTGTGGCATACTTTGTTGGGTGCTTGTCAGAAGTGGGGGAATGTGGAGGTTGGAAGATGGGCCTTTGAACATGCAGTGGAATTGGATAAAAAGGATGCTGCAGCTTATGTCTTGATGTCTAACATCTATGCAGATGCTCACATGCAGGAGGACGCTAAACAGATTGAGTTAATGAGATTAAAAGAATAAGCATGGAAGAAGCCAGAGGGTTAGACTAATGTTGGTGGAATTGTGCATTCATTGTTGGTAGGGGATACAAGACATTCCCAAAGCAAATATGTATGCAAAACTAGATCTTTCTTTCAAAATAAGGTACCAGATTATCCCAAGACATATCTGATAATCTTAAGGAATCTGAGTTATGTGGGCACATGAGAAGCTGGCTACCACTTGTGCCCTGATTAATGCACCCAAGGGGGTACCCATACATGTAAAAAAATCATGCGGGTTTGCAGAGCTGTCATTCAGCTACAGCACTTATATCCAAAAGTAGAGCAGCAAACTATTCTCATCAGAGGTGCTAACCACTTTCATGTTTTCAAGAAAAAAAACTGTTCTTGTGGGGACTATTGGTAGTCCTAGTGTAACTATGGTAGTGTTTATTCCTCCTACTTGAAATGTTGATGCTAGCATGACAGAAACATAGGTGAGGCGGACTCAGACCAGGAGAGCGAAAGGATGAAAATGAGTTGGGATCGTGTGCTTTAGTGAACAAGGTTGTGACTTTTTAGAAATCCAGTCTCCTTACCTCAAAAGACGTTTGATTTCTGCCATGTACACCATGTGACTTGTTCATGATTAAATGTGGTGTTTGCATTTTGTCTTATTACAGATTCATCCCCACTAGATTGAATTCCCTTATTAAAGTGGACAAATTTTTTCATGAGCTAGTTCTAGTATTCAGTTTTGAAGTTTGTTACAGAAGGTGCTATATCTACTGAGGCATGTATCTTTGATAAAACACTTTATGACATGATAATATGATGGAGAGTTCAAGAGTTGAAATGACATTGTTCTTTATTTGTACTCCCATAGATTGCTATATTCCTATGGATGAAGTTGTGCAGCCAGGTACTTTAGATACCCTAAGTCTACTAAGACATTTCCAAAGTACTTTAACAATACCATTGAGCAGAGATCTTGCAGGAATATGAAAATTGTATGGTTATGTGGACTAACTCTAATTAGTTTAATTTAGTTACCCCAGTTTGGGGTTTAATACATAAGCCAAGACTTCATATTTTCAATTGTTGCTGAATGAAGTTTTGCTCCTCCTGTTTGTAATATGTATGACCTAACTTCCGTCTCCCGTTTGGTCAATTTCCAACAGGCCTCGAGCTCAATAAGTATAACACAACTGAATAATTTGATGGTATGCTTTATAGATAGTAAGTGGGCAACCTCATTTAGTTTGCTCTATGAGGCTTGATATTGCCTATGCTACAGGGTTGCTCTGTCAATTTAGGCATTGTCCCTCAATCGCAGATTGAATTGCAGCCAAAAGGGTTCTTAGAGATGTACATGGTACTCTCACTTTTGGTTTGTATTATGCTCGAGATTCGGACATTGACCTTCATGGGTACACAAACTATGATTGGTCAAGGACATCGATGATTGACGATCCACTTTTGGCTATTGTTTGTCATTGAGTTCAGCAAGCAAGCTTAGGGTCTCTTTTTCATCTAGTGAAGTGAAATATAAGGCAACGAACGCGACCACTATAGAATGCACGTGGTTGAGGAAGTTAAACATGATCTAGGTAATTCAAAAGATAGTGTGACCACTCCCACTTACTGTGGCAGTCAAAGTTGCATCACCATAGCAAACAATATCGTCTTTCATGCTCAGATGAAGCATTTTGAAAATCATCAATGATTATAGTCAGAGCTGTATTGAGGACTAATCGACCTCACTATTTTCCATCCAAGGACAACATGGTAAATATCTTCATCAAAACCTTTCCATCTATACATTTGTACATTTGCACACCTTCAACAAGGCTTGGGGATAAGAGATCTACAAAAAATATCAAGGGAAGGGTCGAAAAATGCCATTGTTTTATTTTGTTTTGTTTTGAGAGCCGGCTTTGCTCTGTGAGGCACTTACACCCACCAAGCATCTCATGGAGAACTTTTTCCCCCCACCTTATTTATTCGGTGCCACCTCAAGTGTGGACTCTCCATAATCAACTGAAACTTTGAGCGTGGAGAAGATACCAGGACCTTGACGAACCCAGGCATGTGGGACTTGCCTTCGACCCCCAGGCCTCCAGCTCATCACGCTAAAACTCCATAAACCGGCGGGTGCTCGAACTAGAGCTACCATACCCATATGGGGAGTCGGCTCAACCATAGGTTACTAAAGATGAAGTTGTGCAACCATAACACTTTAGGGATGCTAGGTACTATCGAGACATTTCTATAGTCCTAAAGCCATGCCGGGGTGTAGGGGGGGGGGATTGCAGGAATATAAGCAATGGTATGGTTATGAAAGTTAGTCTTGGTTTAGTTAGTCTACTCTCTTTTATTTGGTTTCATATATATCCCAAAAGTTTAACTTTCATTCTTGTCTATTTAGTGTATCTTTCTATTTGAGTAAATCTCTCTTTGGGAATACAATCTAGTAGCATTGCTTTCCACTTCACGACTCTCCCCAATCTCTCTCTCTCTCTCTCTCTCTCTCTCTCTCTCTCTCTCTCTCTCTACATGCGTGCGCACAAACACACACACACATATATGTATGTATGTATGTATGTACACACACACACACGTGTACATATGCATGCATGCATGTATGGGTGGTAGCACGATTCGTTGGACTAAAAAGCAGTGTCGCAGTGTGTCCATGGACACTGCTTTTTTAGTGCTTGTAAAAGCATCGTTCAAACTGATTGTGAGACTGGTTTGGAGTGTAAATTGAAAGATAAAAACCGCGTCCCACGCCATGATGCGTAACTAACAAAGAAACTATAACTGCCAGTCTCGCTTCTCTTTCTGAAACCTCTCTCTCTGTAACCTCTAGCTTTGAATATGGAGCCTGGAATCTCTCTCGCTCTCTCTCTCTCTCTCTCTCTCTCTCTCTCTCTCGTCAGTGCTTTTCGTTCTTTCTTTGCATTCTACCTCTCGGAAACAGCCTCAGAGTAGCAGCACTTCAAACAGATGGCGGAAGAGGTGAGATCCTGAGTGGAGTGGAGTCTACAAATTCCACTACCAACGAGGAACAAATCAACTTGAGACGAGAGCAGAGTAGAAACACTTCAAACCAACGAAATATTTGCAAACACTTCTGCTGAATCAACACCGTCCCCAGGACCATCAAAGTTCATACTCAAATTTCCTGTCAAAAAATGGTACGTGCCTCTGTAAGAAACGCATTTGCTTTTCTATTTCTTAAATGACATTGCAAATGAGGGCAGGTGGCGATGCTTTATGCTACTTTTTACAGGTGCGTCTAGTTTATTCATCTCTGGGACCTGACGATGTCAATGCAGAGACATTGATACAACTAACCCGTCAAGAAAAAGAGGTAGACACTGTCAGAGAGTACGAGGCCGCAAAGAAAAGAAAGCAACGGCATAAAGCAAGGGCAAAGCGAGCTATGCTAGATCAGGAAAATGTTGTATCTGACATGGACAAGAGACGAAAGATAGCAAAGGAGGTTGTTTCCTTCTTTTTGAAGAACAAACAAGAGGAATGGACTTCGAAACCAGAAAGGATATCTTCATGCAAATCTTGTTTTATTCCAATATTAAGCATTTGCATAGTTCCAACGATGAAGTTCAGTTGTTGCAGGAAACAATCGTAACCAATATACGGAACACCTTAACCCATGTCAAACAACCACGTAGCCATGATGAAGTTTTCTTCAAAATGTCTACTGTGATGATGTTGATGAATTTTAATGGGCAAGAATGCCAAGATTTCAGCATTGCAAAGGGTTCCAAGCTTTTGGGTGTTCACATGAGAAACTTCTACTCTGCAAAATCTCGCCTACCCATCAAAGAATAGGGAATGCTATCACTATCCTCCTGCCGAAAACAACAACAACGATGCAACAATATTACGTAGGAGGTTCAAGATATTGTGCTTGCATTTTGGACTCAGGAAACACAAGTGTCCTCCAATAATAAAGATGTTTGTAGAAAGAGGATAAGCAGAAAAACCTATGTGAAGCACCCTATGCATCTTCTTGAGGAACCTTAGGTCTAGATTCGCCTCCCCATGATTCCTCGTCTGAGTCATAATGAACTTCTTCTAGATCGGTTTTTGACATGATGAACTACTTCTAGACTAGTTTTTGCCATGATGAATTGCTTCTAGATTGGTTTCTACCATAATGAACTGTTCTAGATTGGTTTTTGCCATAATGAACTGCTTCTAGACTGGTTTTTTCCATGATGAATTGATTTGAGGTTGCATTCTCACTGCTATGTGACTGCCTGGAGCCATGTCGATTCCAAGTTAAGGAATCACACATTCAAGTGGATCTTTTGTTGGACTGCTTTGTCAATGTTGTTGCACCTCTTGCGTGGCCGTGCCACTCATAACTTCTCTTGTAGCTGCTTTGAGAATGCTTTGTGTGACTAGTTTCTGCTTGTGCTTTACAGTGTGCTTTGCATGTGCTTTAGCAATGTTAGAAGTGTTTTCACATGTGCCCAGTTGGGTCTGTCACTTTAGAAGTGCTCTTGCAAGTGTTTTAGAGCTATCTTTTCACTTTAGAAGCTTCTATGGTATTGGATTCATGCTGAATGACTGCTTTACCACTGCTTTATTTTTAAAAACTGTTTTTCACAGCTTTATTTTTTGACTGGTTATCAGTGCTTTAACAATGCTTTGTGACTGCTTTGCATGTGCTTGTTACTACTTTTGTAGTGCTTTATGACTGTTTGTCCTTTTCTAAGCTGCTTTGTGAGTGCTTTTCCACTGCTTTCTACTTGTAATGTGCTTTGCATGAAATTTACAAGTTCTCTGTATGTGCCTTGTGACTGCTTTGAAAGTGCTTTAACATTGATTTGTGACTGCTTGTCCACTGCTTTCTATTTGAGGAGTGCTTTACATGTGCTTTTTAGTGCTATGACAATGCTTTAGTGTTGCTTTGTCACTGCTTACTTTTGTGATTGGTTCGGTAGTGTTTTAGCAAAGCTATGTATGTGGTTTGCCATGTTATTTGCCTGTGCTTTTGACTTCTTAGATTCTGCTAAGAATTGCTCAGTGACTGCTTTACCACTGCTTTCTTTTTAAAAATTGCTTTTTGATAGCTTGAATTTTTTATTGTTTGTCAGTTTTTGGCACTTCTTTTGCAATGCTTTGCATGTGCTTGTTACTGCTTTAGCAGTGCTTTATGATTGCTTTTCCTTTTCTTGACTGCTTTATGAGTGCTTTTCCACTGCTTTCTACTTATAATGTGATTTGCATGAAATTTACAAGTTCTTTGTAAGTGCTTTGTGACTACTTTGAAATAACATTGATTTGTGGCTACTTGTCCACTGCTTTCTATTTGAAGAGTGCTTTGCATGTGCTTTGGCAGAGCTTTACATGTGCTTTGGCAGTGCTTTGCATGTGTTTGTTACTACTTTGGCAATGCTTTATGACTGCGTGTCCTTTTCTTGACTGCTTTATGAGTGCTTTTCTACTGCTTTCCACTTGTAATGTGCTTTGCATGATTTGTGGCAACTTGTCCACTAGTTTCTATTTGAAGAGTGCTTTACATGTGCTTTGGCAGAGCTTTGCATGTGCTTTACATGTGCTTGTTCCTGCTTTGGCAGTGCTTTATGACTGCTTGTTCTTTTCTTGACTACTTTATGAGTGCTACTTTCCACTTGTAATGTTCTTTGCATGATTTGTGGCAACTTGTCCACACTGCTTTCTATTTAAAGAGTGCATTACATGTGCTTTGGTAGAGCTTTACATATAATTTGGCATTTCTTTGCATGTGTTTTACATGTGCTTGTTACTACTTTGATAGTGGTTTATGACTGCTTGTCCTTTTCTTGACTACTTTATGAGTACTTTTCCACTGCACTTGTAGCCTTGCATGATTTGTGGCAACTTGTCCATTGCTTCCTATTTGAAGAGTGCTTTACATGTGCTTTGGCAAAGCTTTACATGTGCTTTGCATGTGCTTGTTACTGCTTTGGCTATGCTTTATGACTGCTTGTCCTTTTCTTGACTTCTTTATGAGTACTTTAACATTGATTTATGGATGCTTGCCCATTGCTTTCATTTGAGGAGTGTATTACATGTGCTTTTCAGTGCTATGACAATTATGCTTTAGTGGTGCGTTTTCACTGCTAGGGAGTTGCTTTGGAAGTCCTTGAAAACAATTGTCATATCAAAAGCTTTTTGCCCAAGTCCTTTACATTGCTTTGGCAACGCTTTATGATTGCTTGGGCTTTTCTTGACTGCTTTATGAGTGTTTTTCCACTGCTTTCTACTTTCAATTTGCTTTGCATGAAATTTACAAGTTCTCTATATGTGCTTTGTGTGACTACTTTACAAGTTCTCTGTATGCCCATGGAGTGCTTTACATATGTGCTATAATTTGTATCCATAGAGTGATTTCTATCCATGATTTCTATCCAACTGTGCTCCCTTTGTTTTGTGCACCGGCATAGGTTGAGTTCTTCCAGTGATTCAAGGAAAAATTTCTCGAGATCAGGATTTAGCAACGCTTGTTTGAGTGCTTGAAGCCCTATTTCATTCAAAAGATGAAGGACAGGTACACATGTTGTTGCATTTATCATGTGCAAATGTGTTTTGTGATGGATGCAGCCAACCAGCTGAGGACCCAGAGTTTTGGGATTCATGGAGCATGCTACAACTGTGACTGTAAGGTATGTGGAAATAGCGAAGGGGAGTGTGGTTGCAAAGCTATTCAACATGCTAACATGGGTGTCACTAGTCTTTGGAATTCTATGTTGTGCCCCAAACCTCTTGAAGTCTGCTACCACCATCGTGGGATTCTTTTGGGTGACTGCAAAAAATGTGGCCCACGCAAAATGTCATGTTGCCCATGCGAGATGAATTTTGTTTCCAGAAGTCTTCTAGAATATGGAGATAGGAACCATGGTGCAGGGGAAAAAGAAGCAAAGGAAATACCTTGTTGGCAAGGAGATGTATTGCAATAAACTTATATGGTTAATGAAGACTCATCTCAAAATATTCATCAAGCACAATCACACTTGCAGGTGGTAGGCTGAACAGTTCAAAGAGTGTCTGCTGAGGTTTCTCGAAGATGTGGTTTCAGTGGTGGACTTCGTAGAGAACTATTCTTTCAAGGAGAAAAATGAGATTCAGTCCATGCATTGGCACTCTAGCCAGGTTATAATTTTTGTCCACATAACATATGTCCGTATTGGATCTGAGGTGAAGAAGACATTTCATTTTTTTCATTTCATATGACAATGTGCATGACACCCTCTTTGTCCAACATTGTTTTATGTTGCATCATAGGTGCTTGTCAGATCAAGGGTTGGAGCTAACTAGGCATTGGGTTTGGTCGGATGGAGAAGCCTTTGAATTCAAGGCTAGAAGACCTTTCTATTTCGTTTCTAGATTTGAATAGTTGGTGGGTTGGAAGATGACATAGAATTTCTTTGGATCTGGACACGAAAAGCGTGAGCACAATGGGGTTGGGGCTATTATGAAGAGAACACTGACACATGAACAACTAAAGCCAAATGGAGCCACCTTAAAAAATGCAAAGGTAGACAAAAAATGAAGAGGTTGCTCACTTCTACATTTTGAAGTGTACCAAAGCTAAGGAGAGGAGCCAAAAGGCTATGAAGGATGCATGGGGCAACATAATTGCTACAAGCTCCTTTGTTGTGAAGGGTCACTTTTATGGTCATCAAGGTGACGACTGCTACAAGCTTCTTGATCATAAACCTGAGGTCATATTATATTCCCATCTTGTAAGGTCAATCAAGTTTCCACTGAAGCCATTGAGGGAGAGAGAAACATGTACTTGCTATCACTTGAAAAGTATGAGGCTGTCTACAATAGCATGCCTTATGATCTCTAGACCACGTTCTAATTAATTTATTTCCCATGCTTGCTTTCATTTTCTATGATTGTTTATTTGCTTGCCATTTTCTATGATTTTTTATTTGTCTTCCCCCAAAAAAGAAGCCAAGTATGATTGGTTGTACCAAATATGTGAGAAACCATTGTATATACATCAGTCAAGTAATGGTCATGATCCATTAGCAAAAGTAGTACTTCACAATCCAACCATAGGGCACATGATCCAAGTTAGTGATAATATTTGCAAGCAGTCCAAAAGCACTACATCTAGGCAAGACATGATGCAAGCCACAAAGAATAATTACATGGTCTAGTATTATATTCATGATCTAGCTGAACAATTGTACATGATCCAGTAGCCAAAAATTACACCTCATGAAACAAGGTACATGACCAAGGTTATAGGTAGTGTTTGCAGTCCTTAAGCAATTTCACAGATAACAGCCTGTAAACTACGTCCTCCACCTCGGTCTAATAAACATGTCACGTGTACCAGGAGTAATCAGCTCCACAATTGGGGCTAGAATAGCTGCTTCTCATGGTTGTGATGACAAGTCAACACACTATTCATGCCTATCACAAGTGTACGTCATTTTGCATTCTTGCTCTCTGGGATCATGTAATAGTCATGTCCTGGGGGAGACAACAAAATCCTACTCTCTGAGTTCATGAGGGGTATTACAATATTGCTGGTACAGTGATTCCTAGCTTTGCAGCATATCTTTTTAGTGCTCTCCTGTGCTGACCTAGATGTGAACCACATGCTATCTTTGCACTCATCTTCGGCCGAAGTTTGAAAGGAACTTTTGTGTACATTGTAAGAAAACAATACAACGTCTGTGCTCAACAGATAACAGGATCTCATACGCAAGAGAGAAAACAGATAGTATAGAGAATCAAAAATTTGATTACTGTAGAGCTGATACAATAGATGGCACTGCCTCCCAACCGTGCACTCCTGTGAAAGAAGCTTCGATGTCGAGCTGGAAATAGTAGAAGACGGAAGCTGGATGCTAAGGAATCAGGGTTGCTGTAGCCAGTAATAAAATGGGCTTCACGGGCTTGCTCTTATATAGCCAATAGTCGTAGTCGGTTGGGCTCAATTGGGTGACCGACCCAGTTCACCCAAAATGGTCGACTGGGGGTCGGCCCGAAATAGGCCACCGACCACACACGATAGAACCAATGCGCAAAATAGAGCAAGTGATCTATGGTCATCGTTCGACCCACAACGACGATCCGAGATCATCTGGGACTCAAAACGAGCCCCGCAACCCAAGAGTGGGATGCCCCAGGAAATGCTCCATCTACCCTCAATGTGGTCAGTCATGGGATGCCTTCGCACACTTGCGTGTAGCCTAGTTGGCAGTGTGCCAACTCTGTCCAGCCATCAGGCCATACATGGCCCCCATATGGTGTCCAAACCAGGACCTACCAGATAATCGAGCTACTCAAATGCCTTCTCCTCATATGGGGGGCTTACAAGTAGAGTTAGCTCATTCCCGTGTAGTTACATGAGAGTGGAGCATTGATATCTAACACCCCCCCTCAATGTCCACCGCAAGTGAACTTACTTTTTTGGTCCCCAATGCCAAGTCGATGAAAATGCCTCTCTAGCAAGTCTCTTCCAAGAGCATTTGTGAAGATGTCCACAGCATTCTTTGTAGTCAGACAGTACAACAAGTCAACCTCTCCATCCATGATGAGCTCACGTACAAAGTGATATTGAATCTCAATGTGTTTTGTACGAGCATGGAACACAGGGTTCTTTGCAATCGCCATGCAACTCGATTGTCACATGATAACTACGTAGGCTTGTTCTGCACTGCACCCATGTCCTCCAAAATCCTCCTCAACCACACTGCCTTGCAAGAAGCAAAGCATGCTGATTTGTACTCAGCCTCGGTAGAAGAAAGAGCACCTGTGGGTTGCTTCTTGCTGACCCATGACACAACTCCAGATCCAAGTGAGAAACAGGAACCTATCACTGATCTCCTGTTGTCCACGTCTCCTGCTTGATCTGAGTCACAGAATCTAGTCAAGATGTTGCCCTTGGTATAGGTGATGCCATAATCAAGTGTGCCTTTGATGTATTTCAGCACCCGCATCCCTGCCCTCCAATGGTTCTCCCGGGGCTTATTGGAAAACCTGCTTAGTACACCAGTCGCAAAGCTGATGTCTATGAGTTGATTATGGACGAGATCATGGAGCTGCTTTGTTTCCCTACAGAGGGTAATATTTCCTACCCTCGTTTGAGAGTTTCACGTCAACCTCCATAGGGGTACCAACTGTCTTGCACTTAGCCATGCCAAATGCCTTCAGTATCTCTCCAGCATACTTTAGCTGTGAAATGAAGATCTGTTTCAGCTCTTGCCAAACTTCAATCCCCAAACAGAAATGCATCACTCTGAGGTCTGTCATTTCAAACTCTCTTCCTAGCAAATGCTTTGTCTGTGAGATCTTCTCTTCATGGTTCCCTAGTATGACAAGATCGTCCACATAAAGGACCACAATCAAAGCATAGTTGACCAAGTGTTCCTGCGCTCTTCTTTGCTCCTCTAATCTCTTGGACCGATGGTGTTCGGATGGTTCCTTCTCAATGGCTGGAGGTTCTCTGCCATCCAAAAGCTACTTTACCCTTTTCGGGAATGGCTTTTACCATTGTGGTTCTGCAGGCTCTTCTTCATCTACTTTATCTTAAATCCTCCCAAGCACCATTGGGGGAGTTCGATCTGCTGTTGGTGGTGGTACTGGATGGATTTTGTGGTCCTGGTTGTCTGGGAAGGAAGCATTTATCCCTGGCTATAGCAACCCTGATTCCTTAGCATCCAGCCTCCGTCCTCTACTATTTCCAACATGCCATCGAAGCTTCTCACATAGGAGCGCACAACAAGGAGGCAACGCCATCTATTGTATCAGTTTTATAGTAATCAAATTTTTGATTCTCCATACTATCTGCTTTTCTCTCTTGCATACGAGATCCTGATATCTGTTGAGCACATACGTATTGTTTTCTTACATGGTATCAGAGCTTGGGCTCTAGCAAGAAGATTTGGTAGTGTGTTTTTATTTGCAAGCAGATTGTGAGAGATGGCCCAGCCCGCAAGACTGTGAATCCCACCGTTCGGCGAAAGCGGAAAGTTGGATGGCACTAACTATCCACTCTAGAAGTTCAACATGAAGACCATCCTAAGTGCATACGAGCTTTGGGATACTACTACTGGGGTGGACGTGAAGCTAGTTGCGAGACCGAATCCAGCCAATGCAAGACAACAGATATTACCAACTGCACATCAGATTCTCATGTGGACAAGAAGAAATGCAGATGCACTGTGTTTTATTGTCTGCAGTGTAAGTGATTTCGTCATGGCGTTAATTCAACATGTCACCACAATGGACGAGGCATGGACAGTCTTGAAAAATCAGTACGAGACCACGAATTAGATGTGGATTCAGAATCTGGAGACTCAACTCGCGAACAAGAAACTGTTTGAGTTTGAAACGGCAGAGAAGTTCATCACTAGGGTGAAGAATCTGTGAGACCAGATGACTGCGATCGGCATCACCATCACCAATGAGAATCTAGCATGAAGGTGCATACGGATTCTCCCACCAAAGTATAATGGTCTTGTTACAGCATTGAATACATAGAACAAAAATCTACCCCTCAACTTTGAGGATTTCAGCGCAATGCTTTTGGAGAAGGAGATGTGTCAAAAGATGAGGATTGGAGAAGATTCGGCTTTCTTGGCTGGATCAAAGAAAGGTAAGGGTAGGGACTCTAGTAACCCATCTTCTTCTGATGATAAAAAGAGAAAGAATAAGATCAAGTGCTTCTATTGCAACAAGGCAGGGCACAAGCAGCGGAAGAAGATTGTAGATGAGAAGAACGGAGTAAAGAAAGAGTCCAACAACAGTGCACAGGCAGTACCAGTAGAACTGTTCGTAGCAATTGAGGAGATTTGCATGGAGGCAGTTCATGTACCTATGGATGAACCTTGGATTATTGACAGTGGTGCATCACGCCACATGACCAATCGGAACAATTGGTATACCTCTCTACATCCGGTAGGGAATGACATCTTGGTAGTAGTTGGCAATGATGCAAAATGTAGCAAAAGGAAAAGGTATGATTGCTCTCAAGTCAGATGGAGTTGTAAAACAGTTGTCCGATGTTCTTTAAGTGCTACATATCAAGAGGAACTTATTGTCCATTTCTGCGATCACGGATCGGGACCTCAAAGTTCACTTCGATAAGAATGGTGCACAGATTTTGGATCTTCAAGGGAAGATCATTGGTAAAGGTACACGGCGCAACAACATCTATGAACTCTTAGCTTTCAGTGCTCAAGCCGATGTGAGCAACACTAAGTTGTGGCATGAGAGGTTTGGTTATCTAAACCTTAGTTCTTTAAAGGAGATGCATAAAGGCGGAATGATTGCAGACCTACCAGAAATTATAGATTTGCCTGATGTATATGAAGCTTGCATGATGGGCAAGTAGCATCGGCAGCCCTTTCCTAAAGAGGCCAGCAGGGCAAAGGCTCCTCTAGAGCTCGTTCACACGAACCTTTGCAGAAAGATGGAGACGGAAGCTTTGGGTGGTTCTTACTACTTCATGATGCTAATCGATGACTACAGTAGAAGGATATGGATATACTTCCTGAAGACTAAAGATGAGGCTTTTAGTAAGTTCAAAGAATGGCATGTAATGGTTGAGAAAGAAACAGGGAGGAAGGTGAAGAAGTTGAGATCAGACAAAGGTGGTGAGTTCACATCAAGTGAATTTGAAAGTTAATGCAAAAGTCACGGGATCAAGAGGCAAAAACCCCCGCCACATACATCACAGCAAAATGGAGTAGCAGAGCGCAAGATGCGCATCATCTGCGAAATGGGCATGAGTATGATGAAAGGAAAAGATTTGCCAAAGACTTTTTGGGCGGAAGCATGTAACACAGTAGTTTACATTCTAAATTGTAGCTACACGAAGGCTGTGAACGGGATGACTCCAGTGTAGGCCTTTTCTAGTAAGAAACCTTTAGCTGCACATTTCAGAGTTTTTGGATGTGACTGTTTTGTGCATGTCCCTGATGCTAACAGGACCAAATGGGAACCGAAGAGCTGGAAGTGTATTTTCTTGGGCTACAGTGAAGAGGCGAAGGGCTATCATGTCTATAATCCTGTTACCAAGAAGGTAATAGTAAGTCGCGATGTGGTCTTCTCAGAAAAACTGCATCAATTGGAGGAGGATGCTTCCTTCCCAGACAACTAGGACCAGGATATCCATCTAGTACAACCACCAATAGTAGACCGAACTCCCCCAACGGTGCTTGGGAGGATACAAGATAAAGAAGAGGAAGAAGAGCCTATAGAACCACAATGATGGGGGCCATGTGTGGCCTGATGGCTAGACGTCTTTAGATAGAGTTGGCACACTGCCAACTAGGCTACATGCAAGTGCGGGAAGGCATCCCATGACTGACCGCATTGAGGGTAGACAAAGCATTTCCCGAGGCAGCCGATTCTTGGGTTGCAGGCCTGTTTGGAGCCCCAAAGGATCCTGAATGATGGCTCTGGGTCGAGCGGTGACCATAGGTTAGTTGCTCTATTCTGCATTTTAACATATGGTCAGTGGCCTATTTCAGGACCGACCTCCAGTCGACCGTTTTGGGCCGACTGGGTCGATCTCCCAATTGGGTCTAACCAGCTACAATTGGTGGCTATATAAGAGCAAGCCCGTGAAGCCCATATTTATCACTAACTACAGCAACCCTAATTCCTTAGCATCCAACCTCCGTCCTCTACTATTTCCAACACACCATCGAAGCTTCTCACATAGGAGTGCACGGCTGGGAGGCAACGCCATCTATTGTATCAGTTTTACAGTAATCAAATTTTTGATTCTCCATACTATCTGCTTTTCTCTCTTGCATATGAGATCCTGTTATCTGTTGAGCACAGATGTTGTATTGTTTTTTACAGACATTTGCAGAGAGGATTGGGTCCTAACGGACCCTATGTCATGTCTCATGCTCACCATTCACTTTTTGGCCTGCCCCCTGTGGGTAGCCTAAGTGATGTTTCATTTCGAGGGAAACAGAAAATTCCATTTTTCTTGATTTGTTTGTGTAATTCCAGTCATTGTGACATGTGTCAATGGTTGATTGCTCAGCTGTGCATGTGCATGTGAAGGTCTAATGATAGTTCTTCAATTAAGGGTTAATATTCATTTTTGGAATGCTGGCAGTGGATTCCTATCCTCATTCGCTTCATGCTTTATGCTGTGCCATTTTCATAGGAGAGATGGAGCTCCAGCCTTAACAAATTGGTTGTAGCATTTATGTCCTCCAGCAGTCTTGATGTGTCGTTTCCACAATGAACATGGAACCCGTTGTAATCCTTGTTTCCTTAATCATGGATCTCCGTGTGTGAGAGGGACTTCTACTTCTTTATATTCAGCTAGTATCGTGAGGATCACATCATACTTTTATGCTGTGCTCTACCCATTTTCATTTCATGCAATGGACCCTTTGTTATTGAGTACAACGATTTGTTTTCTTATCTTCTAATGCTACCTACATTTGTTAAGTTTTTGAGGCTATAGGTGGGCTGTAGGTTGCGTACTTGCGTCTGTTTGTTTGGTTGTTCACCTGTTCTTTGAAGTCTATCTTATTTGTGTTTGTGAAGAGGACATAACTTGCATTCTTCGCTTGTTGAAATCCACTTTCTTTGGGAAACTTACCTTTGATGAGTCGGTCAGTTCTCATGATTGTTGAAATTCCTGTTTGTAAAGTGTGCATTCTCCAATACCTTCACGATTGTTTTACTATATGTATGCAGATGGCATCATGGATGACTCTTTGTAAGGCATGCATGTTATCTTATTGCACCTACCTGTTCAACTAGGAAGGTTGTATGGATCATTTTTTTTGAAGTCTCCATTTTCAAGTCTGCGTTTGTGTAGCGTGCGTTCTCTGATTGTTGCATGCCACTTTTTCTAGATACTTACCTTTGCTAAGTCGGCCAGTTTGTGCATGCGTTTATAAGTGTAGCTTGATTAGTATTTGCCTGTGTTTGAAATCCAAACTTACCTCACTGCATATCGTCATATTTTGTTGTTGCGTGCATTTTTTGGATTCCATACTTACCTTGCTGACTCGACTGGTTCTTGCATGCTTTTATAAGCTTCAATGTGTCCATACGTTGCCTTAGTATCGTCTGTAAACATTTTGCACTTTTAGGACAGACAACAGACTATTGTTGTCTACTCACAAAGGTTTGATATCGCGTTCTCCTCTATTAATATTGAAGTGCAAGGTATCTTTGTAATTTTTATATTCTGGAAATTGTATCTCTATATCTGTGCATTCTTTTCGGTACGTTTTCCTTTGTTTGAATAATGCAACCTAGGTGAACTAAGTCTTGCATGTCTATCTTGCATGTCTATAAGTTTTTCTTTCCAACTTGTGTGAGCTTTCATGTACTTTGTTTTGGTTATTTACAGTTGCTTTGTCAGCATGCTCGTACGTTGAGAAGACTTCTTCTCCACCTAGTGCAAGCTCTCGTTGATGCAACTACATGTATTACTAGAGGAGAACCCTTTGAAGGCAACCTTCATTTATTGCCTAACCATTCACTTTGCATGTACTTGCAATGGGCCTATGAAAATATCAACTTTGGAAAGTTGAGTATATCAAATGTCATGGGGACAATTGCAATTGTGATCATTAAAGTGGCAAACGAGGAGGAAATGGCAGATAAAATCATTGTTGCTAATGGACCGTGAGACGAAGACAGAGATGCAGTGAGTGAAATCTATTCTAACACTTTATGATTTGTTAAGCAATAGTTTGCATCTTTTGATGCTTGCATTGGATCCTTATTATAGCTTTCATTTGTCAACGAGCGTAAACCCACGTTGACTCAACTTGTCCAAGAATTCAATGATGAAGGAGTGGTCATGTACATCTTAAAGAATGTGCCCTTCCTAAAGGCAAAGAATACAATTTGTGTTTGACTTTACTATTTTGGCAGAGGTGTCGGATGGCCCAGTAAAATAAAACTTGAAATCAGCTTTTTCAAGTCAAATCTCATGCTTAGGATATGGTACAAAGGTAACTACTCTACTTGAAATACCTCTTTGGAACGTTGTACTTCACCAACATGAATGCTAACCTTATCGAGCATGTGTGTCAGTCTTGTGGAGGTGTTCGAGTAAGCAAAGATCCTCTTCGACCATATTGCTACTCTTGTCAAATGTATCAGGATGACCTCATGCTAGCTCGTGGCAAGCTAAAAGCTTGCAAACCTAGTGGAAATGTTACCATTAATAGTTTTGGATTTGAAATTGCATTCGAACCAAATGTGTAATAACATTTTGGCTCCAACATTTGAATAAAGATAGTCGTTCCACTTTTCATGTGATCCACTTGTGTTCATTTCAATCATCTAGTTGTTCTTCTACATTTTCTTGCAAACAATGGATTTAAAACAACTTCTTGTAAGGAAACATTCGACAGGCAATTTAAGTTTTACCAATGATGGTCCTGATAACACAAATTGTCTTTTGTGTCTTCTACAATTTTTCCCAACACTAAGTTATGACCAATTGTTAAATACATTGTTTGAGAACATTGTTTCTACGTGGAAGACTTATCCAAACCCAAGGCACATATTCACAACAATATCAAATGTTCAAACAATAACAATTAAATATATTCAAAACTTGCTTGTAAATTCTTCTACATCCACTACATTGATTGTCGACATTCTAAACAGATTCAATGCAATATTTGGAATGTCCTTTGCTTTGTTAAGATACAATGGGATTAAAATTAAGAAAATAGCAAAAATGAGCTTGAGTAAAGACAAAAAAGTTAACAGTTTATTATTAGACCAATCAAATTATATATGTACAATAGTTCCCTTACTTCATTTGGATTGAAAGCGCACATATAAAATTTGGACTACAGAAGATCAAACTCATCTTGAAGAAATAGTTTTGCAATACCCATCTTCATCTGCAAAAGAATTAGCCACTACATTTCTACAACATTCTCTTGACAATAATTATACAATGTAGGCTATTCTCAACAAGATATACGAAATTAGAAGACAACTTCTTACACCCATTTCTAATTTAGACATACAAAACAAATTAATAACAACAACTTGTACAAGTCAAGGTACGAACAAAAGAAAAAGATATAATAATTTACATCAACAAGAATATGTAAAAAAGATTTTAGATACCCCATCTTTTCCATGCATTTGTTGTGGTTCTCTAAAATTCTTAAGGAAGTTGAAGAAAGTTAAAGAACATATGTCCATATTCTTGCAAAGCCAAGCAATAAATATTTTAACAAGTCAATATGAGAAGAATCACTTATGTTCTCTTTGCCACAAAGAAATTAAAAAACACAAACTACTTTTGCTATGCAATAGAAACCTATGGCTGAAAAAAATCCAAATACAAGTAAATTGAATGACATTGAAGGACGCCTAGCCTCTATTAGAATACCATTTGCTCAAATTCATGAACTTACTTTACGAAGGGCAATTTGGTTTACATGGTAGTGTGGTGAATGTTTTTGTAGATGTTTATAGAGCTCAAAGAGTCCTTCCAAGATTCATGAGTGAAAATGACACCGTTGTATGATAGCAAAACCTATCATACAAAAGCAACTACATGAGTGGTGTTGTGCGTCCAACTCTCACTATCGTTGCTTTGAAAGAATTACTCAAAAATCCTCTATACCAAGAAAATAATATAAGCTAAAATCCAATTAGGGATGTTCACATATGCAACACAAAACATGAAGAGGAGCAACACCAAGATACTTTACAAAACTGCAATGAAATTGAGGAAGAAGATTTTGCAATAGACACTTTAGTACATGGAATATATACAACTCAACAAGTTGTGGACTTTGAACATCAAATAATTGTTGTTGCCCCTTCAAAAGGATTTTCGCCTCTAAGCATTTTCAAGGATAAATTTTGTGAAGAATTAGCATATCCCAAACTTTTTTTTGGACAAAAAAGAAACTACTACATTCCAGAACTTGGGAACTTACAAATGTTGACTGCCGTTTTGCATTCTCCATCGGCAACCTTTTCTTCAAAAGAATGAAAAATTTGGTGCGACAAGTGCTTTCATCTTCTTGGGTTCACATGCGTAAAGCACAAACAAAAGGCAGACTTTGCAAGTAAAGGATGCCCTCTTGGATACCAACATAGAAAAGCTTTTGCAATCAAACATAGGTTTTCGAGACTTCACCAACCTTAGAACATCCATTGACTATAAGTACCATCTAAAGAAGAATGTCTTTGCAATGTTAAGACAACTAGTCCCACCAACCTTCTTTATAACATTATCTACAGTAGAAAAACTCTGGCAACCACTCATGGATTGCCTCAAAAAACTAAATCCACTACAATCTTTTGATCATCCTAATGCAAATCTTGAAGCAAGAAATTTGATAAGGTCGGATCCAGTGACTATTGCACAATATTATGTACACAAATTTCAAGCATTGAAGACTTTGCTAAAGAAGGATGACACTATTCTTGGAAAAGTATGCGATTTTTTGTGTCACTGAATTCCAAAATCGGGAAGCCAACATGACCATGGATTGTTGTGGATTGAAAATGCTCCAATCTTTGGAATATCCATTAACGAAGAAATTCATAGTTTTGTAGACAAATATATCTCTACAGACATTTCCAAATTCTCTCTTGAAAGAAAAGAAATACAAACAGACAAGCATCGAAAAACTTGCTTCAAAAGGAAAACAAAATGTCGATTCGGATTCCCACGCCTTCCTATGAGAATAATTGCAATTAACATATTAGAAGAGAATTACATCCTTGCTATACAATCCTCAATTTCACAACGTACTTTATTTTTTAGGAGACATCCAAAATATATATACACAAACAATTTCAATCCAACCATGTCCAACTTATGGGGTGCAAATATAGATGTACAATTTATTCTAAATCCACATGGAGCTGCAACATATTGCACATCTTACATAATTAAGATTGACAAAGATTTAACACAAGCAATAAAAATGGCCTTAACACAAAGCATGTCTTCCAATGCTATAGCTAATGAATGCATATGCAGATTTGGGAACGCTATCCTTAATACACAACACATTAGCTCACAACAAGCAGTTTACTTGGCTTTATCGTTACCTCTATCATCATCCACAGCATAATTTTCGTACATCAACACAAATCCTCCAGAGAAATGCACATACTTACTTAAACAAAGAGAGCAACTTCAACAACTGCATCCTGAAAGTGCAAACATATTCTTTGATGACATCATGGCAAAATACTTAAACTATCCACCACACCTCAACAACTTGGCTGCATTTGCAAGTGAATACACAACAATGCCATCAACCACCAAAAAAAGGGAAAAAACAAAGATAATCCGATATAATAATTACAATGAAACCAATGATTTCGAGAACTATTTTCGGGAACTTTGCATTCTTTTTCTACCATATACCACAACCAAAGTAACACTTCCACAAAATACTAGCACATGGCATGACATGTACAACATGAATAACAATATTATACAACCCAATAAAAAGAAATTCAACAAGTTGATACCAAAACTCTCTAATGCAACATCAAGTAATTCATCAACAATGTCATCCTCATCTGATGAATCACATCTTAAAAATATTGACAAATATGACATTGGTATAGACATGCAAAACTTACAAAAATCAAATCAAACCCAAAAAAATTCATTACTATCATACAAAATGATAACAAACAATGACTAGTACATGAGTCTAAGAAAGCTAAATTATGAACAACGTTTAATTCTAGAGGACATTATGTTAAGAAAAGAACTCAACCAACAACTTCGATCCACTTGTTCTTAACTGGAAATGCTAGTACTAGAAAACCGTTCATTCTACTGCTCATGGTGCAAGCACTTTTGCGTTACTATTCACACAAAAAACGTGGACTTGCCAAAAGTATTGCTTCTAGTGTACACAGGAAAAGCGACATTCAATATTGGCGGCACAACAATATACTCAGCATTGCATTTGCCACTAGCAGTAGCACATTACACAAGCCTCTCAGTTGAAAAACTGCAAGAATTAACACAACAATACAAAGACCTTGAGCTAATTGTTTTCGATGAGATATCTCTAATTGGACATAGCACTCTAATTGCAGCACACATGCGTTTGTGCGAAATCAAATACAACCACATGAAAATATTTGGTGGTGATCTTTTCAAGCTAGACCCACAAAAGATTCATGGATATTTATAGAACAATCATCTAACTCCACAACAATCTCATCTTTCTGGAGAGACAATGTTCACATAGTTGAACTAACGACACCAATTATGTGTGGTGATCTTTGTCAAGCTAGCCCCACAAAAGATTCATGGATATTCATAGAACAATCATCTAACTCCACAACAATCTCATCTTTCTAGAGAGACAATGTTCACATAGTTGCACTAACAACACCAATGCGTCAAAACAACAACACTTACATTCAAGTACTAAACAAACTTACAATAGGGGAACACAAACAAGAAGATATTGAATTCCCTTAACAAAAACTATCTTTGACAGTCAATAGCAAAGGAAAATATCCCACACTTATACTACACAAACGCATCCAAAGATTGGCACAATGAGGAGATTTTCAATTTACTTATAGAAGAACCGCACATTTTCAAAGTAATTGACAAAAGGCACAAGACATGCAACAAATCCTGCAGATCCAAAAAACACATCAGGATTACACTAAACACTCAAATTATAGCCTGGCATGATAGTTGAAATATGTTTTGGCAATTTCAACATTGCAGATGGTTTGGTAAATGGATCAGATGGTATTTTTAAAGATTCGAACACAAGTATTCAACCAAACGTTATTTGGGTTTTCTTTAATAATGATAGTATAGGAAGAAGAGCACGCTACAACAACTCCTTCCTCTACAACGAGAATATCCCATCAACTTGGACACCAATCTTTCCAATTACAAGGGAATTTCAAATCGCAAAAAACTACCTTAACACAGTATGCAGGCAACAATTCCCCATTCAACCAGCTGCAGCTAGAACAATCCATCATTCACAAGGACTATCAATGGATTCACTCGCATTTGATCCATCTTTCATCAAAGCACACGGCCTTATATACACTGCCCTTTCTCATGTACATAATCCAGAAAACCTCTACATTCTAAACCAAATCCAACCAAAGCACATCAAAGTAGATGCAAACATTCTCCAAGAGATTCAATGTTTGAGGAGTCAAGGCAATGGTATACACAACAAATAAACTTCTCTAAAACAAACCAAAATCAATTAACATGACAATCTCTTAACACAAGAAACTTTCGCTCACATTATGAACATATGTAACGACACAAGCCTCCTTCATGCCACAATATTATGTCTCCAAGAATTACATTGCACAACCGAAACAACAATCTCCTTGCCTAACTTCACATGTCTACAACATAACATAGGCATTGGAATTGCAACATGTTACAAGGAAAATGTAACATTGGTCAAGAACAAATACATTACAAAAACAAAATGTGAATGCTTGCTCAAAATATTCACAACAAACAACCTTTCACACATTGCAATCATTAACGTCTACAAATCCCCATCTTCACCACAATCAACTCTTATCAATCTCCTTGATATACTACTCAACGAAATCCCACAAGGTACACCAACGACTATCATAGGTGACTTCAATATTTAACACAATCACTCAAACACTACTACAACTCAACTTTAAAAATTCATGACAACAAAAAAATTCAAACAACTAATCAGAGGGATTCACAATTGATCATATATGGACAAACAATTCTAATGAAAACAATATTTCCTGTTCGAACTACATTTATTATTCATACCACTCACTTATTATGAAAACAATATTTCCTGTTGAACTACATTTATTATTCATACCACTCACTTATTTACACAACACTTAACATCGACTTAAGGGAGGCCTTCTAAATGTAATTCATTTAAAAATTCGATGAAATGGTAGGATTCCAGATCAATTTGGAGTAAGCGCTGCCTTCCACAAATCTAGTTTCCTTTAAACATTCTGGGTTAGTAGTTATGTGCTCTAGGACGAAAGGCTTCCCACCGCAACCTGGGGATTTTTCTTGAGGAGTAATTCTGATAAAAATCATAAATTGAGGGATTATAAAAAGGGGCTGCGAGACTGCTAAAATTCACAAGCGGCAGAAAAGGGGGCTTGCAGCAGGTTGCGGAGATCTGAGCCCTGCGCGTTGGGAAACCTGGTAATCCATTCAAACTTTTTCTTAAGAACTTCATTTCCTCATGCATAGGGAGCGAGAGGGAGAGCGGAGTAGGGGAAGAGATAAAGAGAAGACTAGAGATCATGAGAAGGATCGCGAAAGGGATAGGGATAGGGAAAGGCAAAGGGACCGTGAGAGGCCGAGAGAGAGTAGGAAGCCGGAAAGGGACAGGGAAAATGATCCTGAAGGAGAAATTAGAGAAAGAAAGGAAAAGGAGCGACGGGAGAAACACAGGGATGAACGGGAAAGGGATGGCGAAAGAGTCAGAGACAAAGATAGAGACAAGGACAAGGACAGAGACAGAGACAGAGACAAAGACAGGGATAGAGATAGAGATAAAGACAAAGACAGGGATAAAGATAGGGAGAAAGATAAAGACGACCTAAGGGAGAGAGACAGGTTGAAAGAGAGGAAAAGAAGAGAACTAGAAAGACCGAGAGACAGAGAAAGGAGAGATGGCGATAGGGACAGGGATTGGAGGGATGCCGATGATGAGAAGGAGCGAAGAAGAAGGAAGCGTGACGAAGATGTCGGAAGGTCGGGGGAGATGCAGGAACGAGAGAGCAAAAATGAGAGAGAGAAGCACCGAGAGAGAGAGTCAGATACGCATAAGAGCAAAGAAGAGGAAGACGACAGGGATAGGGACAGAAAGAGGAGGAGGAAAGAGGAGGAGTCAGGCAGAGTTGAAGCAAAAGTGAAGAAAGAAACCGAGGAGGAGGACTTCGATGAGGAACAGAGGAAGCTAGACGAAGAGGTGGAGAAGCGTAGGAGGAGAGTTCAGGAATGGCAAGAGCTACGCAGAAGGAAAGAGGAAGAGGAAAGGAAAAAGAGAGGCGATGCTGGACAGAGTTCAGAAGAGGTGCCCAACAGTGGAAAGGCTTGGACCCTTGAAGGGGAGGAGTCAGATGAAGAGGACACTCCTGTTGCAAGATCTAAGTCATCCGGTGCTGCAAAAGTGTCAACTCTTGAGAACGGGGATGCCGACATGTTGGATCATCAGGAGGATGCAGGTAAAGATGACAAGAAAGATGAAGAAATGGAACAGCAAGGTAACAAGTCTGTGGAAGGGCTTGACAAAAACCGGGAGGATGAGGAACTGGATCCTCTGGATGCTTTCATGAATTCTGTGGTATTGCCTGAGGTTGAAACACTCAATACAGAAGATGCTCTTCGTGTTGAAGCTTCCCTGCCCGCAGTGGTAGACAATTCAACTGTCATTTCGAATGGGAGAGCATCCGCAAGAAGAGTTGCAGTCAATGCCACCGGTCGAATTATTCCAGGGGGTGATAGTGAGTCAGAAGAGGAAAAAGATGAAGTAAAGGAGGATGCAGATGAAGATGATGATGAGTTCATGAAAAGAGTAAAGAAGACTAAGGCTGAGAAGTTGGCTCTTGTGGATCATGCAAAAGTTCAGTATTTGCCATTTCGCAAGAACTTTTACATTGAGGTGAAAGAGATCACAAGAATGACTCCTGAAGATGTTTCTTTATACAGAAAGGAGCTTGAGTTTAAAATACGAGGAAAGGATGTGCCAAGGCCTATAAAGACTTGGAATCAGACTGGTTTGGGCAGCAAAGCATTGGAAGTCATTAAAAAGTTGGGGTTTGAGAAGCCAATGCCTATCCAAGCCCAAGCTCTTCCCATCATAATGAGTGGTAGAGATTGCATTGGTATCGCCAAAACAGGATCTGGGAAAACTCTGGCTTTTGTTTTACCCATGTTGAGACACATCAAGGACCAGCCCCCCCTCTCTCCAGGTGATGGGCCCATTGGTCTTGTCATGGCTCCAACAAGGGAGCTTGTGCAACAAATTTTCAATGACATTAGGAAGTTTTCAAAAGTTATGGGCTTGACTGCGGTGCCTGTTTACGGTGGGTCTGGAGTCGCACAGCAAATTAGTGATCTGAAAAGAGGAGCTGAAATAGTGGTGTGTACACCAGGAAGAATGATTGACATCCTCTGCACAAGCGCTGGCAAGATTACCAATCTCAGAAGGGTCACGTATTTGGTGTTGGATGAAGCAGATCGCATGTTTGATATGGGTTTTGAGCCTCAGATCACGAGGATTGTTCAAAACACGAGACCTGATCGACAAACTGTCCTATTCTCAGCCACTTTTCCTCGGCAAGTTGAGACGCTTGCACGGAAGGTTTTAACCAGGCCTGTGGAAATACAAGTGGGTGGGCGGAGTGTTGTTAACAAAGACATAACCCAAACAGTGGAGGTAAGGCCAGATGGTGACAGGTTTCTAAGGCTGCTAGAGCTTTTAGGCGAGTGGTTCGAGAAAGGCAAGATTTTAGTTTTTGTACATTCTCAAGATAAGTGCGATAGTCTTTTCAAGGATCTTGTGAAAGCTGGGTATCCCTGTTTATCGCTCCATGGAGCAAAAGATCAGACAGATAGGGAATCAACCATCAGTGACTTTAAAAGCAACGTGTGCAATCTCCTGATTGCAACTAGTGTCGCAGCTAGAGGTTTAGATGTTAAGGAGCTGGAACTGGTTGTAAATTATGATGTACCAAATCATTATGAAGACTATGTCCATCGTGTTGGCCGGACAGGGAGAGCTGGTCGAAAGGGTTGTGCTGTTACCTTTATTTCTCAGGATGAAGCAAGGTATGCTCCCGACCTTGTCAAAGCCTTGGAGTTATCTGAGCAACCTTTGCCACAGGATTTAAAGAAGTTGGCAGAGGAGTTCATGGCCAAGGTGACCCAGGGTACAGAAAAATCACATGGCAGTGGATATGGTGGCAGTGGCTTCAAATTTAATGAGGAGGAAGATGAGGCACTGAAGGCTGCCAAGAAGGCTCAAGCGAGAGAGTACGGGTTTGAAGAGGACGAGGATAAATCTGATTCAGATTCTGATGATGATGGAATCCGTAAAGCTGGAGGTGATTTGGCACAAGTAGCGGCGGCTGCTGCTCAGCTTGTTGCAAGGGGCCTTTCATTACCTGGTCCTGTATCTGTAGGACAGCCAGCTTTAGGAGCAACAAATCCTCAATATTTAGCAATGGCACAGGCTGTGGCTGTGTCAGGAACTTCCATGGCACTTCCTGGTGTGCCTTCAGCAGGTGGTTTACAGGTAGTGTCAGCAGGATTTCCAAATATTGCAACCATTGCTGGCTCAACAGGTACGCCATGCTTTCTTCTTGGTATTTTACCGTTTTCGGTAAATATTTCATTCCTCTCTGAAACTATAACTTATTTGTATGGTATCTTATCAGTGTATCATTCTTGATCCTACCTTCAGACGTCGTTATAATGCAGCATTTGCACACTATTACTCACTTAAATTCCTCCTATTGTCTTTCTAAGGCAGGACTGGTTCAGTTGGTTGATGGCAAGTGTATCGGGTGCTCGACCATCATACTGTGGGTTTAGGGACTAGTATGGATGGGCAGGTTCATTGCTTATTCCATGTAATTCAATGCTTCTTCTGTGTTTTAGTATTCTATAAGAAAATCCCTAGCTGGGATTGACGCTCATGTTGTTAGAGAAACTAAGCACGTACCAGACTTTAATCTGATACTATGGGTATAGATTTCTAATAGCCTAAAGCCTAGGACCTTGGCATATTTGAGCACATCCAGGTTCACTGGTAGATGACATGTGCACAAATACGACTCAAAAGTAACATTTTTACACCAAAATGGGCCTATCTCTTTACAAAAGGATGTGCCAACACCTGCAGTACCCGCTGCTCTTTTTTATGCACCTCAGAGGGCTGCTAATGCTGCTCACATCCTTCCTCTGTCTGTTGCATGGTCTTAATGAGCTTCAATGGCTTCTAGTGGAGTGAAGAGACAGGGAAGCCCCCTTGTATAGGATCTCTTTGGTAGCATAAAATTGGCCTATTTTGCTATATATTTCGACCAATAATCTGAGAGATCCAGATCTGAGTGTTTTGTGAGTTTGAATCTCATGTGCACAATTACTGATTGAAGTTGGATCTACATCAGTGCTCCCTTTGGGTTCAAAATCCTTCCATTGGTCATCTGTTCTTCCACTGCGTAGGATGTTTAGCTAGATATCAAGGTGCTATGGATTCTCCAAAATGGTATCGGAGCCACGGTTGAGAGAGAACAATCCAGAGAAGGCGACATCTGAAGCCAAGAGGCATATGCCTCGTGATCAAGCCGTCTAGTTCAGAGACCTACTTCAACAACTGAAAGAGGGAGGTGACTTCTGCTCAGTGAGGTGTGACAAGAGGTTGATGTGCTTGTAAGTGATTTTAAATCTCTCGGTGTGACATTGCGTCCTGCATGCTTATTCCAAACTTTGGCAAGCGGGTATGTTGGATGGGACTGACTATCCGACCTGGAAGGTCAAGATCCAGAGCCAGCTTGTTGCATGTGCCTTGTGACAGATAACTGAATGCCATGTGTATCCCGCAAGGCCTTTAGGAGCCACCTTCAGGCGTATAAAAACTTCTCCCGCATTTAGATCCAGCAGTAGTAGCCAGTAGTAGCAGCAGCCTCCGTAGCAGTGAGTGCAGCTGTACCATCAGCCTCAGCAGGAGCAGTAGCAGTAGCGGCATGTCCCTCAGCAAGCATCGGCACCTACATCTTCAGGTCCGGCTGCACCAGCCTCTCCATGCCTTAGCCTTCGAGCAGCCGAACGATCACTCAGGTTCTAGCCTATCATGGGAGCAGTTTTTCATCTAGCCTCTCCACTGTCCAGTCTGCTTCAGTCAGGAGAAGCCTTCCATTAAAGCAAGAGAGAGATTGTACAAGGGTCCTGGTGATGAGAAGGCATGTAATGCTACCACCACTGGTAAAGGCAAAAGTAAGGGCAAGCATAAACCCATGTGTTATCTAGTACTTGTGCCCACATGGCACTTCACTCACCATAAAAATGGTGTAGGTGACAAGGCCCTCTGTTCTCCTCATATGGGGCTGACAGGTGGGCATTGTCCCTTCTACTCCAACACCATGTCAGTCTGAGCTGACCTTTTTCCCTTGGAGATGCTATCCAAGGGCATTGTTTCCTCAGCCTGTTCTGGTCTGTTGTGACAGGCCCATTCTCCTTTAGATGTAGTGGTGTGACATTTGATATTGTTTGCAGGGGAACATTTGAGTAACAGTTTAGCGGTGTTCATGCAGTTGTTCCTTTGTTGCTGGATATCCATTCATGCAATCGTGTTGGTTGGGTGGGTCCTTCATGAAAGACGGGCATCCTTGTGGTGACAGAAGGGATAGAAGCTCCCTCTTTTCCATTTTTGAGTAAAGCAGCCCTGGTCTTCCATCACCAACTGCTTTTGTAATCCCTCAAAAGCAGAGTTTACACTTCTGTTGATAGTTGTATATGGTGCCTGTCTTTAACTGAGATGATTGCTTCTCCAAAGTACATGAACAAGGGCTGGGGAAGGGCACATGGAAAAGGGGGGGGTACTTTTGGGATTCATTCCCCCTAGTCTTCTTGTTGAGAAGCTTTGGGCTTTTAAGAGTGGCTGTCCCTCTGTAAGAGTCCAACAGCTGATAATAACTCAGTAAGCTGGTGAAGAGGATGGATTTGTGGTTCAAGTTTTTCCACCTCTGTTTTCTTGATTTTCAACATTCTTTTCTATTTTCTTCTCGTCGAGAATGTGGAAGTCAATTTTAAGCTACTTGTATAGGTTCTGTTTGTGGGATGCTTTTTGGCCAATGTGCAGAGGCTTTTTATGATGCTCAGATGTGTTGTTCAGTTATCTACCATATCAGATACCATTTTATTGGGTACCTGTAAAGGCTGGGTTTCTTTGCATGAGCTAGGCCATCACTTTTTGCTCATCCATTCATGACATGTGCAATTTTCTTGCCTTGCAATTCTTTGTTTTGACCAGTGTCTATAGTATCCATATTGAGTTGGAAAGATAATGTTCCACTTAATGAAACAACTGTGTTTGGGAACAAAGAATGATTGTCTGTGATTCGTGTACAAAGGAACCAAAGGTTTGCCTGGGCCTTGCACGTTTTTCATTACCATGCAATTGTAGCCAGATAAAAATGTATTCCAAAATCCAAGCAGACTTCAAGATCTTGACTATAATTTTAAGGCAGATTTTATGGATGTTGAGAATAGGTTGAGGAAAATGGTCATGTGTTATACTGGATAGATTGTATAAATTCATGTCACTCAACTGATGTTTTGTCTGAGATTGAAACTGCACTATGTTGTGTTTTTAGAGGATGAGTTTGGGAATGTTCTTGGATTCATCTAGGTATATGTTTTGCCGTAATAGCGGACATGCAAATTTCACCTTGTGAAGTTTTCGTCCAAGTTGCGGCCTGCTGGTATTGCGATAATTCTTTCTATCTTAAATGGTGTGTTGCCCTATCAGCTAGATTTAGATTTAAATGCTCGTTTGGGAGAGACTAAAATGAAATAGTTTAGACTTCACAAGCAGTTGTAGCTTGAATGAAGAGATTTGGACTACTTTTTGATTAGCCTTCTCCTTTAGTGCTAGCCTTCGTCATGGCTGAGTTTGCCCTTCACCTCCGGAGTGCCGACAAAAACTCAGTACGAAGACTTTGTATAAATGGATGCTCAAGTATGTGTGGGTGTGTGGATTTGTATGTGTGAGAGCATACTTTTATAATATGGTCTACACCCACTGTTGGGCGCTGATGACGTTAGTGGGGATGTCATAGTAGCTAGTCCCTGCTATGCGTGATGGAGTTGATGGTTTTCAATCTTATGAGTGACTCTCGTGAGATTGAAACTGTACTATGTTGTATTTTTAGAGGATGAGTTTGGGAATGTTCCTGGATTCATCTAGGTATATGCTTCTGCCATATTAGCGGACATGCAAATTTCACCTTGTGAAGTTTTCGTCTAAGTTGCGGTTTGCTGGTATTGCGATAATTCTTTCAATCTTAAATGGTGCGTTGCCCTATCAGCTAGATTTAGATTTAGATGCTCGTTTGGGAGAGACTAAAATGAAATCGTTTAGACTTCACAAGCAGGTGTAGCTTGAATGAAGAGATTTGGACTACTTTTTGATTAGCCTTCTCCTTTAGTGCTAGCCTTCGTCATGGCTGAGTTTGCCCTTCACCTCCGGAGTGCCGACAGAAACTCAGTACGAAGACTTTGTATAAATGGATGCTCAAGTATGTGGGTGTGTGGATTTGTATGTGTGAGAGCATACTTTTATACTATGTTCTACACCCACTATTGGGCGTTGATGACGTCAGTGGGGATGTCAAGTAGCTAGTCCCTGCTATGGGTGATGGAGTTGATGGTTTTCAATCTTATGAGTGACTCTCGTGAGATTGAAACTGCACTATGTTGTGTTTTTAGAGGATGAGTTTGGGAATGTTCTTGGATTCATCTAGGTATATGCTTCTGCCGTAATAGCGGACATGCAAATTTCACCTTGTGAAGTTTTCGTCCAAGTTGCGGCCTGCTGGTATTGCGATAATTCTTTCTATTTTAAATGGTGCGTTGCCCTATCAGCTAGATTTAGATTTAAATGCTTGTTTGGGAGAGACTAAAATGAAATAGTTTAGACTTCACAAGCAGTTGTAGCTTGAATGAAGAGATTTGGACTACTTTTTGATTAGCCTTCTCCTTTAGTGCTGGCCTTCGTCATGGCTGAGTTTTCCCTTCACCTCTGGAGTGCCGATAGAAACTCAGTACGAAGACTTTGTATAAATGGATGCTCAAGTATGTGTGGGTGTGTGGATTTGTATGTGTGAGAGCATACTTTTATACTATGGTCTACACCCACTGTTGGGGGCTGATGACGTCAGTGGGGATGCCATAGTAGCTAGTCCCTGCTATGCGTGATGGAGTTTATGGTTTTCAATCTTATGAGTGACTCTCGTGAGATTGAAACTGCACTATGTTGTGTTTTTAGAGGATGAGTTTGGGAATGTTCCTGGATACATCTAGGTATATGATGTTTTGTCTAATATCTGTCGGTTTGTTCACTGCTAATTAACTTTCATATTGTGAAGTTCTTGCATTCAAGTTTGTTACTGTCATGGATGTGTTAGATTATCTTGAATTTACTGACAACAGCTTGCTGATGCTGAATTGCAGGCCTCCCATCGATTCCTGGACTCGGTTTTCCAGGTCTTGGCGTGACTCCTCCATCTATACAAAATGAGGCTGCTGCCAAAGCAGCAGCAATTGCAGCTGCGCTTAATTTTCAGCACAATCTTGCAAAGATTCAAGCCGATGCCTTGCCTGAGCACTACGAGGCAGAGCTTGAAATTAACGACTTCCCTCAGCATGCACGCTGGAAGGTCACTCACAAAGACTCGTTGGGGCCAATAAGTGATTGGACTGGGGCAGCTATTACAACTCGAGGACAGTATTTCCCCCCTGGAAAGATACCTGCTCCTGGGGAGAGAAAGCTCTACCTTTTCATTGAGGGACCCTCTGAAACTTCTGTGAAGAAAGCAAAAACAGAAATCAAGAGAATATTGGAGGAATGCACTGCAGCGGCTATAGCACTTCCAAGTGGAGGCCAACCTGGGAAGTATTCAGTTCTGTAACGTTGTTGGGATTTCATTGCCTGCTGCCCATCTCTTACATTCAAAGGCTTTTTTAGAGACTATTTCAAAGTCCTCCTCTTTTGCACCTTTGTAAAATGAATGACAAAGGGCAACTAAACAATTCTGGCATTGAGACCAGGTGTTTTCTAATCAGTCTTATGCTGAGGAGGAGTTTCAGATTGTTTCAGTAATTGGATGAGAAATCAATCATCTATGATTGGCTGGTGAGTATGTTACGATTCACAATTGCAGAACGTATGCTTTGATTATTTTGTTAATGTCAACTAATCTGAACACTTGGCAGTATGACCAATAAGTTTCAGCAAGGTATGTTAATATTAGCAGCTGTGGAAAGAATGACCAGTGAATATACTGATCTCTTTGTGCTTTCATTGCATTCAAGGTTTTGGCTTGTATACAGTGCAGAGAGTAGTAGTGAGAATGGGCAGTGTGTTTTTTGGGCAGGATAGTTTAGTTCAACATGAATGTTTTTGCCCTTGGACTGAATGCATACGGGGCTATTAGGTTTGCTTGATGACATGACACGGATGTGAGGAGGATGAACCATCATTTGGAGCTTACCTCCAAAAAAGGTAAAATAAATAGTATGAAATCTCACAATAAGAACATGCTAAAACCATGTGCAGGTCTAGATAAACGTGCATCAGCTTTCATGCCTTAGCTGTGTCTGCCCTCCCACTTTTAACAAGATGCTTCGTGCATGCAGGTGTCAAACAATTTTGCAGTACGAGCTTAATTTTGTAGAAATGCCTGTGCAGATTGAAAGTCCCAATGCTGGAAATAGGGATGGAGAGGTTGAGATCTACTAATACTCGTCTGTGGAGACTCACCACTGAATCTTTAATTGTCAGTCAGTCTTAAATAATGTTAATCAGACATTCAAATGCTACTGTGACTTGTGGTGTTTTCTCTTGTCTCAAGCAGTTTGCTTGTCTGCAGTTCTCACCACCTGTAAAGCACATGATGTCAATTGTGACGCTGGACCAATAGATGGCGAAGTGCTATTCGCTTCTTCATGCACTACCAGGCATTGATTCAGTTTTAATAATATCCTGCAGTTTGAATTCCTTTAGATGGGAACGAGTGTGTTCAGCGTAGTTGTATCTGTATGGCATGTCCTGAAGTGGACGAATGCTTATGTCACTTGTACTGTCTTCTGATAAATTTTATTTCCTCATGATCCACAGTGCATTACTTTTTGAGGAATGAATTCTATGGGATGGCTCATTTACTTACCGCTCGCCTCAAATAAGTATTCTGATTTTCGTTCTTACTATGCGTACCAAGGAAGACGGTGATTAGAAGTCGTCGGTGTTTTGTACTTAATTCATATTGATACTGCCATATTGAAAGGAAGCACTAGCAATCCTGGATTGATCATTGTTTCATTCCTTGAGATTGAGACCAAAAGGCCAACAAAGATAAGGCTGCTTACCCCTTAACAAAGCGGGTCCTTCTAGCTAAATTGATGCCAACTTAGGGTCCAAAGGGTGTTCTTTTAGGTTATTCGTTAAGGCGAAATATTTTGATCTTGCAAAAGAGGGGCTGAAACCATTATCTTGGTCTTGGATAACTTCATTGACAAGTTAGTTTCCCACCCAATGATTCGAATGTGTCCTAGTGGGCTTGCAACCCTTCTAGAGTACACGGAAAAGATCAACCTTAAAGCAAGATTCACCACCCCCTTGCCCTCCTTGTTCTACCTTGTTGCATCACTCCTAGAGGGCACCCCTCGATCTAATAGCCTAGTTGGTGATAGAGAGTGTCACTCCAATGATGCCAGAAATGGGCTATGGACTCGGCCTCTAAAGATATGTCTATAAAATGCATTCCTATGGAATCCCCAAGCTATAACCATGCACTAACATTGTCTATGACATCTTGCTTGAATTGCAACTATGATGTTGGGGGTATGATTCATTTTGAAATGCAACTATGAGGTTGGGGTAATGATTCATTTTGAAATTCCATGAGAGTTTGAGGTTACTCCACATGTCAAGGTGGCTCCTTTAATATATAGATCTTGAAAGATCATTCAAGGAATCTATATGGATGAACATGCACAATCAACCCCAAACTCCCTCTTTTGATTGAGGTTTATGAAAATCTTAGAAGAGGGTAGTTAAGGGTGTAGATCTATCATTGGTCCAATTTTTGGCGTTCAATGATGTAGTTTAGGTTGTGTTGCACCTCATTGTCACAAGGCAATTACCATAGTTTCTATGCTTGTTTTGACTAAAGAATCCTCTTATGGTGCTATGGTTGGGAGCTTAAATTGTGCAACAAGCTAGACCTTTGAGTCAATTAAGGTTAAAGGGACCTATAATGAGTCCTTAGCAAGGTCTAAATATGGTCTAAATAGGGAACTTGTAGCAAATACTTTATGGATGGGGCTTAATTGCGCAAAGTTGCTATTCCGTCTACAGGTCATCTTTTACACAATTTTGTTATGGCTTCCTTGGTTCCACCTCGATGATGAACTTGGGGGAGATGCTATTTGATGAATCTTGACTGTTGATGGAGAACATTCCCCAAAGCTTCATGTCCTTTTGCGATGCCTTTAGGTTGGGAACAAGTTGGAATAACTCATCTTCCCCACCAGGAAGTATTTGGTGCTCGTGGAAATTAGGCGTGGGAGGAAGGCTCTTTGATGATGTTTGACCTTGGATGGGAATCTTTATGGTTTCCCTACTATTTGGCTAGCTTGATATCCCTTCAGGATGTAATTAGCTTGGCAACAAGTTGGAATAATTCCATCGTCCCCAATGGAAGATTATTATTGGGTTACACATATGAACCAACTCTCTCAAATCTAGGATATATATCCAAAATACTTGATCATCCTTGTCCTAAATAAATTCATCAATAACTTAGTCACACACACAATGCTTAGAATAAATTGTAGATAATACACCTTCTAGGTCCAAAAGTTAGAGATGTCTCACCTTTGTAGGACCATCAAGACTATTGTGTTGCAAAAAGTCCTTCTAGTAGACTGTTGTTTTCCACCCCCTTCCCTCTTTCATGCATACTTATCTCCTTACCTAGAGTAGTGAGGGGGAGTGAGTGTAATTAGTTAGATAGATAGATAGATAGCGAGAGATGAAGAAAGAGGGGGGGTGGGTTAGAGAAAGAGGGAAAATTTGGAGAAAGATGGAGAAAGAAAGGTTACAATTAGGCAGTGTAAAGGGAAAGGGCGTAAGGATAGAAAGTCTCTCTGTGTGTGTGTGTGTGTTACTTGGCATCACCATTACCATAGAGAATGTGCTGTCGTGTCTACTTTAGTTATAGAGAACCCACTAGTAAACAAATGTTGCACGTGCACTGCCACAGGAGGCACTCTCTCATTTGAGGGAGGCACGCATCCGAACGGTGAAGTTTGATGTAGAGATCCCTGAGGCATGGTGGGAGGGATTGCATAGCGTCTTGGATCCCCTCACTAGTACAACTAGTTTTCAAGGACTCAGGTGCCTCTTAGGATACAGTTTTTGTAGCAATACCTTGGCTCCTATCGATGCAAACTCTATGCCTTCAACTTTGTGAACTAGGAATTTCTTCTCCTTCAAGTCCTCCCACTCATCATTTAGCTCATTGTCTATGTCATTAGTTAGTCCCCTTGCATCAAGACTAAACACCCTAAGACCCTTATGTAGTAGTTGTCGAGTAAAGCATCCCTATTGCATAGGCTCACAAACTCTAAGATAACAAGTCCCAACTTGTTAGGCATACAATGAGGGCAAGTGGGTTTACACATCAGCTCAATAATTCATCCTTTGATTTGGACGAATATAATACTTAGATTAATTATGACCAATCTACTAACACATCAACTCAACAAATTCATCCTCTTTGATTTGGATGAATATAACACTTAGATTAGTTGCACGATTATGCTACTAGCTTAGGCAAGTCAACTATATACTACTTATGGTAGTTGCATGATTATGCTACTAGCATAGGCAAGTCAACTATTGACTACTTTTAACCCAATGATTGCTTGTTGTGATCATGGAATTCTTGCTATTTTTTCATCACTTATCACATGCTTGAAATCTCAATTAACTTTATGCTCATTTTCCATTGATGAAATTGTTATATTCGGAATAATTTCTTGAGCTTAGCAATGTTGATGCTTGTAATTATGATCATGGATTCTTGCTAATAGCTAAACATATGCTTGAAATCTCAATGACGTTTATCATCATTTTTGCATAAGTGAAAATATGTGATTCGGGGCCATTTAAGGAGCCATTTTTGCAATGCATATTTTTTGTGCGCACTCAAGAGAAGTTCCCATATGCAAATTTTTTGTTATTTTGGAAAGTTGTGACAGATTGTTGGATATATGATTTTAGTGTAGAGATTCTAAGATTTGTAGAAGTTCATGTAACTAGTTGCTTGCCACTTTTGTTAGTCTTGTAGTTTTTCCATTATGAGGAGAAAATTCTATTTCATAGAAGTTGAACATCTTTCTCTTGTGAGGTAGAGGTTGTGATTTTCTAGTGGTAGTTACATCTTGCAATACTCCATAATGGGTTAATAACTTGTCTTCTATTCTAAGTGAGAATCTTGACAAAAATAAGACATGGAATTGTAGGATGTCCAATTTCCTTATCGGGGCTTTTGGGAGTTCATCACCACCACCGATGAAGAAGGAAAAATGGATGACAGTTTGTCTTCTATTGTAAGCAAAGAAGCTTGACAAGATTAAGGGATGGAAGTCCAAGATGTCTAGTTTCCTTATGGGAAAGGGATTTTGGGAGTCATCAGTGAAGGTGAGCTAGAACCTGCTCTTCCTAAGGTTCCTACTCCATGCAACAAGTGCAAGGCTTCAAAGCATGGCATAAGAAAGCAAGGAAGGTTATGTGTTGGTTTTCTATAAGTCTTAATGATGCACATATATAGTACATTGGTGAAGATGTATAGCACCAATACCCTAGCACAAAAAATGCACCTCAGGTAGGAGTTGCATCCTAAGGTTTCTACTCCATGCAACAAGTGCAAGGCTTCAAAGCATGGCACAAGAAAGCAAGGAAGGTTATGTGTTGGTTTTCTATAAGTGTTAATGATGCACATATATAGTACATTGGTGAAGATGTATAGCACCAATACCGCAACACAAAAGATGCACCTCAGGTAGGAGTTGCATAATGTGCAAAGAGGGAAGATGAACATGATGACTGTCCCATGATGAAGGAAGGCATTACACATGCCCTTGAATCAATTGGAGCACTAACTGAGAGATGGAGACTTTGTGTCTATGACATTAAATGGTCTTGGAAAGAAATATGGCCAATTTCATACCTCCATTGGAAATCATGAAACTTTTCCTAATTTTTAGGAATTGATTGCTTTACTCATTATTGAGGAGATGAAGAAGGTGGGTGATTGCTCCACAAAAATTCATAGGAATCTTCCTGTCACTCGAATATAGGTAGAGGTAGAGGAAGGTCATCAAATAGAGGTAGTCCTATGGAGGAGGACAAGGTAACTCTAGAGGTAGGGGGAGCAAAAGTGGATGTAGTTCATGATAGAGAACAAGCAAGCAACAATGTAGAATGCTATTATTGTGACAAAGTGGGGTATATGGCCAAGACTTACTATAAAATGCACAATACCATGAAGAGTGGAAAGTTGCAACAAGGCAACTATGAATCATCAAGCAAGCACAATGATGATAGAAATGAACAAACCTTTGTGATGCAATGCATACACCATGACGAGAGATGTAGGTAGATTGGAAAAATGTTTAGTATGTTGACTTAGGTGCCTCTAACTAGAAGAACATTCATGGTAAGTAAATTATTGTTATGAGAAATTTGCATAGGCCAATATAGGTTGGAAAAGTGCCATTGTCCACGTAGATTTAATGTTGCAAAAGATGCAGATGCACAAATGGTGAGACATTTTAGTGTGTTGATTTACATTTCAGTGCCTACCAAATTATTTTTTCTAACCATTCTTTGATGATTGTTCTTTGTATAAGTTTATCAAACTTTGCAAGCCCTTGTGGGGGGTTGATAGAAGGATTTCGAATGTTAGATGGTCCTTTTGCACTTTCCACAAAGTGGATACAAAGTAGGCTTGCCAAAAATTATATGCATCATGGGTAAAGGTTTTCCTTGCCCTTGAGGGTGACTGGACAAAATTCCTAGTCAGAAATTTTGGCCATGTTAGACTTGTGAGAGCCCCTAGGTGGAAAAATTCCTAGCCCTTTTTCCTCTCTATAATCTTGATCTTTGTAAGACCAAGGGTAGCCCTCTCTAGCAATCCCTATGGAAGTCATTTGATGGCATCATTAAGTGCCAAATTTTATTTCCTATGGAAAGGGAGAATTCATGGAAACTGATTCCACTTTGGTGTTGACAATATTCCCTAACAAACTTCTCAACAATGACTTTAAAAAAGCTAGTACTTTGTTTAAGAAAGGGCTACAGAGTTGGGGCCAGCTTTGGGACAAGGAGGGTATGAGATGGAAGCACTAGCTAGAAATTATGAGGTAATTCACTCTGACTCAAAATTAATAAGGAGGAGACTGGACTTGTGGCATTGAGACACCCAATGGAAAGGAGCAGACTAGACTTATGGAATGGAGACACCCAATGGAAAGGGGGGCCACTCTACTTGATAGAAATAGTTCAATAAGATAGGATCCCCTTATTTATTCCCTATCACTACTCCCCCTTCCTACTCAGAAGAGATATAGAGGATGCTTAATAGTATATGGAGCATCTTAGACATCGTGTTATTATTATTGGCTAAATAGAGTTGCCAGAACTTGGAAAAAGGGAATTCTTGAAAAGATGGGAACCCTTCTCTCACTCATCCTCCACAAAGCAACATGGGAAACTATTGGTAAAGGTAATGGGAATTGCAAAAGGCATCTAGGACATAAGTAGGACATATTTCACGTATTTGTGGCTTGGCCCAATGCAAGAAGAGTCTAGAAAGTGGTGCTGATCCATTTGGGAGAACCCATTAACTGGAAGTCTATAATGCTTAGTGGTGCTTTAAAGCTTAAACAAGAGCAATAGACCCAAGTTACATCTCATGCTTAGTGGCTTATATGAATTTGTAGAAACAATCTGCAAATTAGTAACTTAGTAACTAATGCTGAGGACATCTTTCTTTCTTGTATGAACAAGAAGTTGAAAGGTTGGATGAAGCCTTCTTGAACTACAACAAGAATGTTGATCAACTTCAAAAAGAGTTGAATGAACATAGATGTGCTGATTTTGAAGACATGGGATTTGTGCTCTCTATTGATAATATTTCTATTACTCCAAATGCTCAAGCTGCTATACTAGATCTAGATATCCTTTCCACATAGGATGAGATCCACTAGGAGTTCACTTTGTGAATCTAGTCATATGAACCTTAGATCATTTGTTGTGTCATCTTGTTAAGATGAGTCCTCTTTCTATCAGATGGTTTTATTAACTCTTTGGTTTGTCCTTGAGAAGATTTTGTAATGGGAACTGATATTGTAAAATCCTTGGTCATCAATCTAGAATGCAAATATTTTCCTACCCAAAAGATACAAATGGCACTACATCCACACTATACAAATGCACATTTCTCTAGCAACACAATGAACTGAAATACTAGGACTCTAGGACTTTATATATATGATTCTTTGACATTTATAGTGCACACTACCCATCCACATTTACAAACATTCACATCTATTGCTAGAAGGGTAGATGCCATTACATTGTATCTAAATAGCCTTGACACCGAGTCTTAGTTTGTGTACCCTATGTAATCTCTAGTGAAGACTATTACATTTTGTATATCTAGTGGCTCTCTTGTGCTCACATCCTTTGGCACCCATCAAATCTCTTGTAATAGTTGCAATTGTGTTGTCTTGTCCTTGATTCTAGTGCAAGGATTGTCTTTGACTCAGTAAAGCCCATGTTGATTGGTGAGAAGGGGTTTTGCCTCCCACTTTTCCCAAGTTCAACATTTGGCCCAATTGCTACAGCCACTCAAGCCATGTTCTCATATCTTGGCTCTCTTTGCTATTCCATGTATCGCCTACAAGTGTTGGCTACCCATCCATACCATGGATGTTTTTATTGAAGCTATGCTTATACATTAATGTAAAATCTTGGCAAAAGTTTATTGATCTTGTTTTTTTAGTTTCACAATATTGCTAGAATGTAGTACACTTTTATATATTTCCTTTTGCATTTTGAAGTAAGAAATGTAAATCCTAGCAAAACTATAAATTCTTTGCATGGAAGTTTCAAATCCTAGCAAATTATTCAAACTTTTTTTTTTTTAGCGCATACAAACTTTCAACACCAATATAAAAGTTTAGCATCTTAACAAAACTACTTGAAAAAATCATCCATAATCTACACATTGGTACCTCATTGCATTCATGCAATAGTATGAAGATATGAGTGGCCTCTAGTTTAGACACTCAGTGCATTGTAAAATACTGGTCTTTCTCCAACTTAAAAATAAGGATTATTCTTTTGTGTTGCATGGTTCACAAAACTACAAAAGCATGTCCCGAATAGTGATGTTTTATGATTTGTTGCCACCTTTTAAATCTTCTTGGGCTTGTTAATGCATAGATTTATAGCCCTTCACCATGATTGCTTAGTGTTTAGTGGGATGGAGCGGGAGAACAATGAAAATAATCCCCTTATTTAAAGTGTGCTTGTCCCAATCGATGAGCTATAAGTAGGCTTTGATGTGGTGAGTGATTGTAGTTGGCATTGGTGGCAGTTTGAACTCAATGAGCTCCTCCTTCAAGGACACCCTACTTTGCTCTTACTTTTGGAGTTGATGTGGAAGCCTTTGTCATTCCTATGCCATCACTTCTAGATCATCTTTCCTTCAAGGTTGGGGGTTTCTATGACCAGGTAAAAAATTATAAGAGTTATTCATCCATGAGTGGGTCCTAGACTTCCACAAGTTTCATTTTGGATACTAGAACCCTATACTTTGTTATCTCATGGTTTTTGATTTGAGGTTCTCTTGTTTCACCCTATCATTTTTCATTTATGCAATTTCTACCTTGCTCTTGGAATGTTGTGTATGGTGTTTAATCCTTTTTATCTCCTCACTCAAGTCCTTGGCTTTCCTTCTTGCTTCCTCTACCTTGCCAAAAACTATGGCGCACCCCTTGACTTCCCTTGTTTCTTCTATCTACCACTACCATTTCTTTTGATCATGTTCAAAAGAGGCACATGTTACTTGCAACCACTCATTCTCTTCAATTTTTTTCATTGCCTTGTATTCAACTGCTTAGAGGGGAAGGAGGTTCTCTAAGACATGGAACAAAAGTTAAGTACTTGGCAAAATTTGAGGGTGAAATTGTCACAATACTTCGCAATCTCCCCTTTTTTTGCTCTCATTACATTGATTCATGGCAAGGGAGGCATCAATACTTCATACGATACCACTCCTCTATGGATAAGAGTCAGGATGATCCCACTTTGGTGGATTTTGATGGTCATCTATCGGCTTCCAAAGGGCATATTCATTATTCCTCCGTAGTTTTTCAGGTTTAATGGGACCCTTTCCTTCTCCTTGTGGCTTGGATGGTTAGGGATGTAGTTGTTGACGGGATTGGGCTTCTAGTTCTATGGGGTTGATTGAGCTGTAGTTGTTGAGGGGATTGGGCTTCTAGTGCTATGGGTTGATTTCATGGTTGCTCCATCGTTTTGGTTGGACAGGTGGCTACTTGATCAAGATTTGGTTGGGTATTCTATCAAACTATCCCATGAGTATGTTGGTCGTCAAGGGTGGTGGGGATATCTAGAGTTTTCATCTTCGTTTCATGCCAAGGGGCAAAGATGTGTGCCTATAAGTAGTGTTTTTGTTTGGGGGGGGGGGACAACTTGTAGCCAAAGGTTGCAACCCTCCACCCTTTTCAAGTAAGATATATATAGCCAAATGTTGGCCTTATTTGTGTCTCTTTCTCTATTTTGATAGAGGATATATATATGTTTCCTCTTAAAAAGCCATATCTTTAGGCAACCACCTAGTCCCCAAACCCCTCTATAATCACTTTTTAGATGACACCATAAGTCTTGAGGCTTCTTATCCAAATTTCATAGGAATATTGCCTCCAAAATGTTTTATAGCCAAATTTTCTACAATTAGAAAAAAATAATTTCCCCTGCCCGTCTCAATTTCTTCTTTCTCGACTTCAACTTTGCAATGCTCCAGCAAGATATCATGATGGACACCCAAACCACACTTCTCACCCTCTTCTCTAACCGTGCAAACACAATATGTGCACATGCTCAATAGCCTGGAGGCACACTTGGTCATGATAAGGATACCCTTCGCCCAAATTTGCGAACTTTCTTATGAGGGTCAATATGGGCTCCATGGTACAATTGTCAATATGTCTGCTGATGTTGGCTAAGCACAAAGTTTATTGCCAAGGTTCGAACTTATATGACGACAATCATGGTTGCTTTGAAGTGCAAACTAGAATACTTACACAATTACATGAGTGGTCTTGTTCGACCTTAGAATACAACGTTGCTCTAAACCTTCTTTTGGCACAGCATATCAGATCAACATTTCTTGTGGAGAACACAGATAGAATAGGGACACCATACCATGAAGACGCTGATGAAAATGCAATGCACGACAACTTGGTCCATGGCACCTACACAGTGTAGCAAGTTGTGGACTTCAAAGACAAGACGATCAACATTACACCATTGCAAGGCTTTACTCCACTTAGCATCTTCAAGGACAAAAATTATGAAGAGCTCGCGTTCCCAAATCTATTCTATGGTTTTTGTAGAAGATACAACTTGCCGGATCATGTCTCCTACTAAGACATTGCCCGTTGGGAGCTAAGTAACAATGACATATGCTTTGCAATGTCCATTGAGAACCTTTCTTCAAAACCATGAAAGTCTTGGTCGTACGTGTTCTTTCATCATCTTGGGTTCGCATGCACAAAGTATAGCTACATGGCCACATAATACAGGCAAAAGGTGTCACAAAAAGTACATATGTTGAGTGATTTTTGCAATCGAACATTGGATACCAAGACTTTGAATGTTTGTGGTTCTCAGCAAACTACAAGATCAAGCTTAAGAAAAACCTCTTCGCAATGTTGTGGCAACTAGGCACACCTATGTTCTTTCTTACCTTCTCTGCTGTAGAGAAGAATTGGGAACCACTGCTCCTCCAATGTTTGCACAGGGTCAAGCTAGCAACTACAATGCCCATGGTAGCCCCCAACATAAGCAACCTGTGTGAGCTTATTGCTCGGATCCAATAACATAGCTACGTACTATGTCCACAAGTTCCAAGCAATGAAAAGGCTGCTGTCGATAAGAAAACACAATTATCAGGAAAGTGTTGGATTTTTTCTTCGTTACCAAGTTTCAAAACAAAGGCAGCCAAGATGATCATGGGCTTATATGTGTGGAAGGAGAACAAAGAACCTACTGATGGAGAGTGTACAAATGATGTGATAGAAAGCTTTGTGGACAAGTGCATAACCACAGACATTGATGAGTTCCAACTGGAGAACAAAGACATTTAAAGACACAAACATAGGAAAACTTGCAGAAGAAGAGGCAACTCGTGTTGTTTTCATTTTCCTTGTCCACCTATGGCAACAAAATATTTTTGGAGCCCCCTTGACGAAAGCATGCCCCTCGACATGCCAAAAAAAAACTACAAGACAATCACGTCTTTCTTGGAGGAAGATTTCACTGAAAACCTTCGCTACAAAGATTTCCTACAAACTTTGTCATTCACTAAAGAAGAGTATCTCCTAGCGTTGCGCTCTACCATTGTGCAACCAACAATCTTTTTGTGGAGGCATCCAAAAGACATTTACACGAACAACTTTAATGCTTCCATTTCCCCATTGTGGGCTGCAAACACAGATATCCAATTCGTTCTGCATCCCCACAGCATATCATCTTATTGTACATCGTACATGACAAAGGTGAACCATTCAATAGCGGAAGCCATGGCACAAGCCTTGCAAGAGTCTTTGTGATGCAACACACTAGCAAACGAACGCATCCGTAATGTGGGCAAAATAATCTTAAACACAGAAGACATAAGTTCTCAACAAGCAACATATCTAACACTATCGCTATCACTCACAACTACTTCAAAGGAGTTTTGCTACATAAACACAAGTGTGCTAGAGCAACAAACATTGCTTCTCAAATGCAGGTTCCAACTAGAGAAAATGCACCTTAGTAGCACAGACATCTTCTTCCCTGACATAGTCACCAAGTATAAGAGAAGACCAACATAACTACTTGAGCTGTGCCTCGCTAAATTTGCGAGCGCTTACACTACAACAAGTGCCACATCCAAAAAAAGAAACAAACTAAAAATCATTTTCTTCAACAACTACGATGAAATAAAGGACCCCAAGAATCACTACAGGGAACTTTGCTTGTTGTACTTGTCACTGTTCATCAGAGAGGAGCCTTGCACAAACGAAAGATTTCCCACATGGCACGACCTTTATTGCCATGAACAACAAACAATAGAAACAAACAAAAACAAGTTCAACAAAGCCACCTTACCTCCTGAGCCACGGTGGCACGCTGCCTCAACTTCATCGACCACAAGCATATATGGTGAAAACCAACAGCTTCGTGCTGAGTCCGATCTGCTTGTGGAACTTCAGGAGCTCAACAAACAAAACCAAGTAAACAAGGCAATGGATTTCACTTTCACATGCATGCCAAATGAGCAATTCCATCACGAGTTGCAGCAGCTAAACACCAACCAATGCCTTACTGTCAAAGACATCATGCAGAAGAAATGGCTGTGCAAAAAAACACCATTCTACCTCTATCTATTTGAAGATGTTGGCACGGACAAAACATTTACCGTCCTTCTCATAGTTCAAGAACTCCTCTGCCACTACTCACGCAACCAAGCCACCAATGCAGAGCTTCCAAAAGTATTGCTATTGGAATACACTAGTAAAGCTACATACAGTGTAGGTGGCACAACTATCCACTCTATGCTACACTTGCCATTGCTCATATCAACATACAAAAGCCTTGCCGCATAGACAAACTGCAAACACTCTTGCAACTGTACAAGGATGTCCAATTGATTGTTTGTGATGAAATCTCGCTAGTTGGACAAAACACTTTCATTGTAGTAGCAGACATGAGTATGCGTGAAATCAAACACAACCACACACAGCCTTTTGGACGAGTTGACGTACTACTATGTGGTGACTTACGCTAGGCAAGCGTCACAAAGGCCAGTTGGATATTCTTGTGAAAGCCATCAGCATTGGAAGTCTCCCCTTCAGTGGAGTGACAACGTGCTATATTACAAGCTTATGACATTGATGCAGCAGTAAAATATTGAGTTTTTGGGTCAACTTAACCGTCTAATGAACTGGCTCTCACACTAGCACAATGACATCTCAGAGTGTATTGTAGGCAGCCAACTACTCCACCACGAGTCCCTCACCTTTTTTTTACAAATGCAGCAAAGGACACACACAACCATAACATATTCTTGCAATTGCCAACAACTCCATACCAGATACAAGCCAAGGACATCAGGCACAAAACATGCAGTAAAACAATCAACATTCCATGCGATGCAGAATCAATAGGGGGCTCCACATGCACCTCCACCTAAAACCTAGAATGATTGTTGATATTTGTTCAAGTAATTTGAACATTTCTGATGGCCTTGTAAATGGCATATATGCAGTATTTATGGTGCTACCATCTTGGAAAGGACACTTCCAATTGTTTGGATTGAGCTGACATATCAAAAAGTCGGCAAACAAGCAAGATCATCTCACTTTTACTTATATGAGGAAGGGATCCCAACAACATGGATGCCAATATTTCAAATATCAAGAGAATTCCAAGCCTTGTAAATGATGCCAATGCAGTATTTATGGTGGCTGCCAACTTGGAAAGGACACTTCCAATTGTTTGGATTGAGCTAATAGATCAAAGCACCAGCAAACAAGTAAGATCATCTCACTTCCACTTGTACGAGGAAGGGATTCCAACAACATGGACACCAATCTTTCAAATATCAAGAGAATTATAGGTTGGGAAAAACCACCTTAACACTGTCTGCCGATACCAATTCCCAATCCAACCAGCCATTGTAAGAACAATCCACTGTGCACAAGGCCTCTCCATGGACCCCCTACCATTTGACCCTACTGGCATTCGAACGCACGGCTTGTGTATACAACACTCTCCCGCATATGTGACCCCGCCAACCCTATACATCCTCCAACAAGCACACATTAAGGTAGACCACGTAGTCATAGAAGAACTCATGCGCTTGAGACAAACATGTCCATGGCAAGTTCAGTAAGTCAACTTCAGTTATGCACACCAAGGCAGCATGTCGCTGTAATCACTAAATACAAGATCCTTTGTAGCACACAAAAAAGACATTTTGTCATTGCAAAGCATGCTTGCTACAAATATTTTATGCCTGCAAGAGATGTGCACATACATCACAATACAAATATCCATGCCAGACTTCTCCCACGTCCTAGATCCTGGAGCCCTTGGAATAGCAGCCTTTTATAAGAACAACCTTAACCTACTATCCAAGCAATTGATCATCAACAATGGAGTTCATTGCTTGCTCACTATTTTCAAAGAATACCAAACAAATGAAATTGCCATCGTAAACGTCTACAAATCACCAAAAGCAAATACAGTTACCTTGATTTGAACACTGCAACAAATCCTAACATATATGTAGCACCACGAAGTCACTTATGTTGTCGGTGACCTCAACATTTGCTACAACAAACCCAGCAAAAGTATCGATATGCTCAAAGAGTTCATGCCAGCACAACATGCACCAGCTAATATTTACGCCCACGACAATACATGGGTCTACCATCAACCACATTTGGGCCAAACAACATGCAAACACATGTCCCCATGCCATGGGACTAACTATACATACTAGTTTGATCACTCAATCACATACACCACCATTCCAACGTGATAACATCATGAACTACTTCCCCACCGGTAGGCCCTATGAATAGTATTCATCTTGTTTTCATGCATTTTTGAGTTATAAATTGTGATTGTCATTCATTAAGGGACTAGACACTACCAACCTTTGTATATTCGGTAAGACCTTCCCATGGTAAAGCTTACTATCACTGTTGACAAGTTTGATGGAATGGGCTTCAATACATGGAAAGTCTCTATTCGCTACTTACTCATGTATGAGGGGGCTTGGTCACTTGTCAACGGAACGTAAAAATTTGATGAAAGTAAAGAAGATCACAAGGAAGATGATGAGAAGTTGCAATCAATAATTGCCCTCCATCTCACCAAAGATCTTATCCTTGGCCAAAGCTATGTGGGAGCAGTTAGAGAAACTATATGGGGTGAAGGGTAAATTCAAAGCCAGCACTAAAGATTAAATTTATGATCTAAGATCCAATCCAATGAAACACTTGGCACCCATATCTCTAAGCTCAAAAGCATCATGGCGCAATTAGCTTTAATCAACTCCACAATGGATGAAGACAATGCTATTGTAGTACTCCTTCAAAGTATGCCACGAGAATATGATGCTCTTGTACAACACTCATGAATCTTCCACCTCAACCTTTAAAGGGATGCATTTCTTCACTTCTTGTAGAAGAAAGGCGGGTGAAGAACTGAGCATCTACATCGACATCCACTACAACAATTCAGCTCATTTTTGACATTTTTTTTTACATAAATACAGTGATTTTTTTTTCCAAACTCTAATATCCATCAAAAAGACCATTGATAATAAATCATCGATATTAACATCGTCATTTAAGTTAAAATTTCAATTGGCATATAGATTTTCAACCCTAATAAAAATGGTAATATCGACATGCACAACGGCCCATCCTCAAGAGACCACTTTCTTCATCACTGGCACCTCCTCCTCTCCATGGGCAAGCCTCATAGAGGCTCTACAATTTTGCAGTGCGCCCCACTATTGGGCACACAGAGCAGAGGAATACCGAACAAAGGTTGAAGAGCTAGAGTTGGCAATCACAAAGATCAAGGATGAGCTCTCTACCAGCTGATCCCTAGTCCAAATACTCATGGACCAGGCCAACAAAGTAGAGTCCGGCCTCAGAACAACATTAGAGCAAAAGGTGTAGGCAAAGGCATAGCACGTCAAGACTCAGGGGAACTACAAACACTAGATCCAAGAATTGTTATCTCGGGCTATGCTAAATGAAAAAGATCTACCAGATTATTATTGGGCTGAAGCAGTTGCTACAGCAGTCTATATAATGAACAGGACTCCCACTGCAGCAATACATGGCATGACGCCAGAAGAGATGTATACTGGTAGGAAACCAGATATTTCTCATTTGAAGATTTTTGGTTGCATTGCCTATGTCCATGTGCCAGATGAGCTGAGGTCCAAGTTGGATCCAAAAGCTGAGAAGTGCATCTTTATTGGTTATTCTCTGCAGCAGAAAGGGTATAGATGCTATAACCCTTCTACACGTAAGTTCACAGTGAGCAGAGATGTTGTTTTTGATGAGATGAGCAGCTGGTATAAACCAGTAAATGTGATGATTGATGTAGATGCACAAAATGGTAATGCTGCACAGAATGCACAGCAGCAATCACAAAATATCAGTGGACCTGGAGTGTCCTCTACCAGTGGTTCACATACTTCACCATGGACAGGCAGATTGAGATCAGGAGAATCCCCTCAAAGCAATGTAGAGAGTGGTACGCAGGTATCATGAAAAGGGAAAGAGAAGGTAGATCAGCCCATGTATGATGTGAATGCAGGTCACTCTTATGTGGATGGTGAATCCAGTGGCTCAGAACAGAGCATTGATGATGAGTTGGGTATTCCTTCTGTTGTTACACCTAGAGTAAGGAAGACCAGGGATGTTTTGAGAGCACCTAGAAGTGAGCCTATTTTACGCAGGTCTACCAGGGTTAGGTATCCTGTGGATAGGCTGAAATATGATGGATTTACAGCCATTCACTATGCCTATATGGTCAAAGTGATACAGGAACCAGAACCCACTTCTTTTGAGCAAGCCATGGGAAATGAAAAATGGGAGAAAGCCATGGATGAAGAAATGGATGCCTTGGATGCTAATGCTACATGGGAATTGGTGCCTTTGCCTAAAGGCAAGAATTGGTTGTAAGTGGGTTTATAAGATCAAGCACAATGCAGATGGTTCTGTGAATAGATACAAGGCAAGATTAGTTGTCAAGGGGTATGCACAGACATATGGCATTGATTATGAAGAAACTTTCAGCCCGGTTGCAAGGATGGCGACCGTAAGAGCAGCCATTGCTATGGCTGCATCAAAGGGATGGTCTTTACATGAGATGGATGTAAAGAATGCCTTCTTGCATGGTGATTTGCAAGAAGAGGTCTTTATGGAGCAGCCAGCAGGTTATGTTCATGCTACTCATCCTGAGTTTGTTTGCAGGCTGAAGAAAGCCTTGTATGGCTTGAAGCAAGCACCTAGAGCATGGTCTGACAAGATAGGACAATATCTTGTCACTATTGGCTTTCAGATTTCCAAGGCAGATTTCTCACTCTATGTGAGAAAAACAGAGAAAGGGATTATGTTGCTGGTCATTTATGTTGATGATTTGATCATCAGAGGTGATAGTGATGAAGATATCCTTCATGTGAAAATGCTATTGAGGCAGAAGTTTGAGATGAAGGATTTGGGAGAGCTGCGTTATTTCTTGGGCATTGAGGTGATTAGATCACCAAGTGGGGAGTGTTGAGATATCGAGCTATATGCCAGGGTGACCGTTGTGTACTTATGTCACCGACTTGTTAGCTGGAGATGCGGTTGGTACACCGCCCACAAATAATAGCTGGATGACAGCTATCCTTATCTACACTAGTTCGTGGCTCAGTTAGTATGCCACCTTAGTTAGTTGAGTTTGGTTTGAGACCCACATATAGGGTTCTTCTATTTCTTTGTACTTGAGTTCTTTTGGCTTTCACAACTAAGAAGAGGAAAACTGTTTTCAGCCTCCACCTTTGTGTGTATTCCCCCATTGTGCATGTGAGAAAGCCGCAAGTGAGACTCCTTTCCTCTCTCCCACAATCTTCACACCTTCTTGGTCACATGATTATAAATCCAATACCCCTTGCTTTCACTATTGTAGACAACAAAAATGCACATATCTTCCTTGCCATCAAGTTTGCCATGCAATTCTTGAGGCACATATGCATATGCTACACAACCAAATGTATAGAAATAGCCCATGCTAGATTGACAACCAAACCATGCTTGATAAGGTGTCATGACCTTAAGAGCCTTCATGGTACACCTATTTAAAACATTATTAGAGCATATAATGGATTCCATTCAAATTTGTGTGGCAGCCCTTTTTCTTTTAGCACGCATCTCCCTATCTCCAAAAGTGACTAATTTTTCCTTTTGACCTTCCATTTTGTTGAGGAGCATACCTCGCTATAAATTGATGTATAATGCCCTTCTTAACAAAAAATTGTTGCAATGCCTTGGACATATAATCCCTCCATTGATCTAAATGGAGGGCCTACAACTTATATTTAGATTGATTTTAAACCAAGGCCATAAGTTTGGCCACGTTGCAAACTTTGGACTTGTGCTTAAGAATAAAGACCCAGGTAAAACATGTAAAGTCATCTATTAATGTAACATAATAAAGATGACCTCCAAGAGGTGGAGTGCACATGGGTCCACAAACATTAGTATGAAAGTTATAGTTTAGGTGTAGCACCATCCTTGGGATATGAAAAAATGATGCATTTTACCAAAAGTACCACCCTCACATCTTTTGTTTGGAGGGGTCTCCAAACGAGGTAAGGCACCAATCATCTTAAGCTTCTGCAATAACATAAGGTTGCCATAATTTACATGCCCAAGATGTTGCATGCCATAACTCTACACCTTGCAGGGTCGAGTGAGAAGACATAAAGGTTTTTTCCCATATGCATCAAGCTAAAATGACTCATGACATAATGTACTTATGCAAACCAAGGCATAGTCTCTCTCCATGTCAAACCATATATCGATCACCCTCAAAGATGACATGGTAGCCTCTCGAGAGAAAGAAGAGATGAAAGTAAAATCTTCTCAATCCTAAGACATATAAAACATCTCGGGTGCAAAGATCTAAGCCATCCATGGCTATGAGTAAAAGCTATCCATTCCCTTTAACTAGATAGGAAGAATCGTTGGCACAAGAAATGGATTTGTAGATAACGTATCAAAGAAGGATTTATGTGAGGTAATATTGCTAGGAGCACCATTATCAAAATTTAATTTCTAAATCATCTCATCCACATTGAAAATATGTGACTTCCAAGAAACATCATAGCTACGAGTAAAGAAAGCCCAATCATGCTCAACAAAATGAGAAGAAGTATCATCACAACCTACATGATAATTTGAGCCTCAAACTACCATACTTGACTCTTTCTTCTTCTCTTTTGCAAGCCTCTTGGTGCATTCACTGATGTGATGACCAAACTTTTTGCTATCTTTTTTGAAAGGCTTTGTAGCATACTTTTTAACATTCCCATCTACATGTGCATGTCCAAAACCACTGCTAGAAGCATGACTTGGCTAAACTTTCTTTTTGACCCTATGCATGGCTGAACAAGCATGCTCTCCACTATGAGAACATGAAATTCTTTTGTGTCTACTCCTCCTATAATAAGAGTACTACTAACTCTTGAAATGTGCGATGATTTTGATTCCCTCGCATTGAAACATTAAGTGACATATGACAAAAAATATAAGATGCTCACAAGGAGTTTAAAGTAGTGGAAACAATATGTGAGTTTGGAATAACCTCATTGATATTCAAGAGTTGCGAACACAAATCTTGAATCCAAGTGACATGATCCTACATAGAGTCACCCTTATCCATATGCAAAATATTAAGCTCTCTTCACAAAAAATAAGACTATAGTCTCATTACAAGCTTGATACATATTCTCCAAAATATCTCGAGAAGGTTTAGCATTTCGACATGACTTGATATAAGGGATAACGGACTTGTTTACATTTAGTGAGATCAAAGAAAATGCTTGGGAATTCCTAGTATACACATCTTTTACTCAAGAGTGACACCTGTAGGTGCTTGTGCTTAACCAACTAAAGCAACTTGTTATTGCCCTCCCCAAGTGCCACTACTGTGACCTCCCCCTCCCTATGGAGGAGTCCGCGGTGCAATCTAAATGGGATTGCCACATAGTCCCATATATTCTTGGCAAGGAAAAGATTTTGCACCATAAAATTTATGAGAGTATAGGTGACTCATAGTTGATGCCATCCAACCTATCCTCCTATGTAAGCATTTGAAAGACATCATTGAGATTTTGTTGTGCCATTTGAGCATGCAAAAAGAGGCAAAGGCATCATAGCAAAGGGCACATGCTATAAACACTCAGTGCAAGCAAGAGAAGTCACCGCTAAAGCCTATATTAATCTTGAGGATGCACCTCAAATCTACCAAAGAACATTCATGCTAGGATATGTACTGCAACCTCAAAATTCCCTCTCAAAAATCAGCCAATACTTCATTTAATAAGGCATAAATCCTCTCAAAAACACTTCAGTTCCAAACCAAACCACCAATTACAAATCCTAATGTCCTTTTAAGGATGTAAACATGTGACCAATGAAGATGGTAGCCATCACAATGCACAATAAAGTAAGGGTGGAGTGGATTTTTATTATATGGTTCAAGTAATGTTCCAAGGCTTGGGTCTAAAAATTAAATGAGCCACCAATAGAGCTAATAAGCAAGTTTCCCAGTAAGATGGACTAAATATACACCCACAAGTGCAAAATATGGGCTATCCCTACACAATACCACCTAAAACGAGTTCAAAATAGCAAGGAGGTCTCCAAAATCCCCAAACCAATTCTAGAATGGTGGAAAATCTTCAAAATAGCAAAAAAATCCTTAAAAATTCATTGTAATGTGTGTCTAGCCCACAAGCAAGCTGCTACTGTAATGTGTAATCCTTAAAAATACCTTGTAATGTGTTTCGAGCCCACAAGCAAGCTGTTGCTATAAAAAACAACCAAGTAATGCTCTAAAAATAGGTTGAGATACCCGTAGCATGCCATTGATGCATGAAAATGTAGTTGCCCTAGTTGCAAAAATGCTGCCAAGGAGTAGCTCAACTCACCAGGAGTTGAAAAACAGGTTGAAACAACTCTAAAATGTGGCAAAATATTGAGAAATATATGCTACTCTAAATTTTTTACCAAAATCAAAGTTGCCCAACTATAGGAAGGCTTTAGGGACCCGTTCCAATATGTTTTTGATGACTTAAGTGACTCTTGGCAGATGTGCATAGAAATTTTTAAGAAATAGGACAAAATCCTTGCAAGAGGTAACAACCAACTTTGAAATGCACTAGAACAGGCTCAAAATCACTACAATAGTATGAAATTCACCAAAAGTAAGGCAAAATGGGGCGAAATGCTTGTAGTGGGAATCGTTCCCCTCTAGATGTTCTCCACGTGATGGTTGAGTTCAAAAAAAGCCTAGTGGCTATAGGTTTCCATGATGATGATGAAGTTATATTTGCAAAGTTTCACGACTATTGGCAAGATAGAAAGGTTAACCATACAATTGACTTTCAAAAAAGAGCTTGTGCATGCATCGATTATATTTCTCTATCCATAAGCATGCATGTGCACAAATAAACATAGTACATATAAATCAAATGAAAAATGATTTTTCAAAACGTAGTACTATGCTAAGCCATAAGACATGCATGCATGTCTTACGACTTAACATAGTATAGATAAATCAAATGGAAAAGGATTTTTCAAAACTACCATTGCATAAATCATGCTTGCAACACTAATCTTTGAGAACCTTCGGGTTGAAGAAAGTGGCTCACATTAAACATGAATCATGACTATACTTTCATGAATTCAACATGGTTCACATTGACATGAATCGTAACTTCAACAAAGCAGCAACCCCCTACGAAACCTTGTTAAGAATTTAGTAGAATAATGGAAAATTAACATGTTCATTGGAAAAAGACTATAACATTTGGCATTACAATATGTATTGCTTGCTCTAAGCACATCCATGTAAAAATTAGAGATATGCTCCTCAATATCGAGGACTACTCCATGTAGATCACATAACCACATACAATTGATGTAAGCCAGGCATCAATGCTATTTGACACTTATACATAGTTCATGATAATAATTGTGAAAATGTGCAATATACATACATACACATACACATGTATGTCTGTGTGTGTGTGTATAGCACCATACAAATGATGTGGAACCTTATGAAACTTTGCAAGCCCTACATATTCAAAGCCATCTGCAAAGTTTATTGACTAGTGAACACAAAGAGGTATGGTGCAAGATACCGATGCATAATTTTTTGTAACCACACATCGTGCATGTCCAAAAAATGAGAAAATGTACTACATGACGAATGATGTACGATCCTTATGAAACTTTGCAAGAATAAGGGCCTTACTCATTGAAAGGTCTTTGCAAAGTTTTGTCACCATTGACAACATATACTAGTACCAATGCACAAATTTTCATTAATATACAATGATTCTAGTGTTTATACATGTTGGGTCTTTATTATAAGGCATATTTCTGAAATTATTTTGCACTAAACACCAAATTATAAACCAAATCTCTATGATACCCATCATCCTAAACACTAAACCCTAAACCATATCATAAACCCTAAACACAAGATCCTAAATCTTGACCCCTATATTCTCAATCCTAGATCTTAAACCATAAAATCAAAACCCTAAATCCTATATCCTATGCCCTAAACCCTATACCTTAAATCCTAAACCCTCTACTATAAACCCTATATTCTAAAGCATATAGCCTAAACCTTATACTTAAACTAAACCCTACAACTGACACTCGAAACCCTAAACCCTCTACCCTAAATCCTAGACCCTAAGCCTTAAACTCTATACCCACAAACTAAAACCCTATACCGAAACCCAAAACCAAAACCAAAAACTCAAAATCCAAAACCTTACACCCAAGACCCTACACCCAAAATCATATACCCTAAAAACCCTAAACCCTAAACCTTATATCCTAAGCCTTATATCCTAACCCTAATCCTTGAATCCTATATCCTAAATCCCATACTCTAAAATCTATATTCAAAAACCTAAACCTTGTATTATAAACCCTACACCTTACCCTAAACTCTATGTCTTAATCCCTAAATCCTAAATCTTAAATTCTAAAGCCTAAACCCTAAATCCTAAACCCTATACCCTACACCCTATACTCTATACCTTGAACCCTATATCTAAAATTCTACCCCAAACCTTAAACCCTAAATCCTATATCCTGAAACCTTATCCGTAAATTTTGTACTCTAAATCCTATACTCTAAATTTTGTATTCTAAATCCTATACTCTAAGCCCTAAACTCTATACCCACAAACTAAAACTGTATACCAAAACCTAAAACCAAAACCAAAAACTTAAAACCCAAAACCCAAAACCTTACACCCAAGACCCTACACCCAAAATCATATACCCTAAAAACCCTAAACCCTAAACCCTATATCTTGACCCTACACCCAAAATCATATACTCTAAACCCTAAACCCTAATCCTTGAATCCTATATCCTAAATCCCATACTCTAAAACCTATATTCAAAAACCTAAACCTTGTATTATAAACCCTACACCTTACCCTAAACTCTATATCTTAATCCCTAAATCCTAAATCTTAAATTCTAAAGCTTAAGCCCTAAATCCTAAACCCTATACTCTATACCTTGAACCCTATATCTAAAATTCTACCCCAAACCCTAAACCCTAAATCCTATATCCTGAAACCTTATCCTTAAATTTTGTATTCTAAATCCTATACTCTAAACCCTATATTCTAAACTGTACACACTCAACCCTAAGCCCTATAGCCTAAACCCTAAACCATAAACCATATATCCTATAATGCTAAACTCTAAAATCTAAATCCTATATATTGAACCCTATATCCTATATCCTAAACCTTGTATCCTAAAATCTAAATCATGAACCCAAAATCGTATACTCTAAACCCAGATCCTAAATCTCATACCCTAAATTGTACACTATAAAACCCAACTCATAAAGCCTAATTGATATAGACTAAACCCTATATCTTATATCCTATATGCTAAACCCTAAACCCAATACCCTAACCCTTTAACCTTAAATTGTATAACCTAAATCCGAAACCCCATACTCTAAACCCTAAAACCCATATGTTAAACCCTAAGTCCCATATCCTAAATGCTAAACCCCTAACCAAAAACTATATCATAAACCCAAAAACTCTAAATGATAAACCCTATACTTTTAACCCTAATCCTAAACCCTATCTTAGATGCTACACCCTAACCAAAAACCCCATACCTTAAAACCTATACCCTAAGCCCTATATCCTAAACTCTACACCTTGAATCCTAAACCATAAAGCCAAAACTCTATATCCTAAACCCTAAATTTAATATCCTATATTCTAAACCCGATGGAAGGAAGCAACACCAAGGTTTGAGTTCGTGGTAGAGGAGATTTCAATGTTAGATGCTACTAATCACCTCCACTTCATTTGCAAATTTTGAGTCGCTTTCTAGGCTACAATTCTTGATTCTTTTCACTACAACTTGTGAGCCGTCTACCATGCAAATCCCTCAACTCCTATAAGATTACTTTCAACGAGGTTGTTTGTTGTTGCCTAGATATCATCGAATTTGTATCAGATCACACTGCAAATCCCTGGTGGTAGAGTTTCCACTTTCTTGAACACCACCACAAGGTTGCCATTGCGCACATGCCCTCCGATGAAGGTGCACATCCTTTGCTTCACTTATCCTTTTTGCATGCAAGCACTACCCCATTGTCTACAATCTATAATGAAGGGTGGAAACTTGGAAGGAACAGGAAATCATTGTGTTGGGAAAGGAAATCTACTAAAGTTTGTAGACAAAAGGACTTTAAACTTTTTAAAGTCTCTTGATATTTTAAAAATAAATTGTATGCTAATAGAAGAAGTAGTGCATTTGAAGAAGTATTTTCTTCACATTGTGTTAAATAAATGCCATAGATAAAACAATTAAATTGTTGCTGTTATCTACAAAGTTTAATAATTTAGAGTTTCTAGCATAAAGATACTCTACATTTGGTTCCCATGAATATAAAGTTGACTAGCTCAGCATGATGACATGAAGCTATTGGCATGCTATCCTTGAAATGATCAAGCAGTTGTTGATGAGAGACACCCCACTAAGCTCAATTAGCTTTTGTTGATTGTTGATGCATTGATTTCAACTTGTTTTGTTTGTGGTAATTGATACTCCGTCTATTGGATTGCAATCTTGTCCTTAGTATCACCTATCAAGATGTTCAATAGAAATTGGGTTTTTTTTTTGTGGGGGACTTTGTAGGATCATGATTCTTGAATTACTTTAATGATAGAAATAACTTCATGTACAACTTACTTACCGGCATCCAAGTAGTGATGCACACATTTGTTTTTGTTGATGAGTGAGGTACATAAAAGCTTCTCTGAGGGTACTGAAATCTAGGAATCTAACTAGACCATGTTCAAGCTTCAAGTATTCAAGCATGATTTTTTCTAGTATCAAGTTTTTGGTATTTTAAATAAATGAAGCTATGAGTGATGGCATTTTGTAACATAGCATAATTGCATCATGATCTGACCAATAGATTGATATGTTATTGGTAATTGATTCTGATAGTGTTGCATTTGTCCATATGTGATCTAAGAGTGATTTGTGAGGTGTTGTTAGTAAGTTGTTTACTAGCACTTGGTGATTTTCAAACATCAATATGTGTAAGAGTCTTTGTTCTTTATTTCTTGCAAACGTATTAATAGTGAAGTAACAAAGGATAGATGTTGGGAAAGCAGTGGGTATTGTTTCTATCTTGTTGCTAAGTAATGTTAAGAAAGTGTTTGTATTGATAGAATGGGAATGGTATATTGCCATGATATAAAGGGGTGTGCCTCTTTTAGTGTCTAATGTTGCTTCCGTTATGTCATAATCAATTGTTGTTTGTGTTAAATTATATTCACTATCATATAGAAGTGTTGTCGCATATTGGCTAACTAGTAAAATATGTTGTTAGTTGTTGTGTGTTGACTAATAACATGATTATATCCCATAAATTAATGTGCTTTTAGATAATGTGCATGTGCTGATAAAGAACGGGTGTTTAATGTCATTATAATATGATGGGTTGCATGTAGATCTTGTATTTGTAAGATTGAAAATTGCCATGAGGATTTTATTAATAGTCATTTTGATTCTTGTTCTATGATGCTATCTATGTGGAAGTTTGAAGTTGTCAGTGGTGATAGTGGATATAAGTTTTCTTTTGAACATATATCTGAGAGTGCAAACTATGTTTATGAACTTTTGTTGGGCAAAAAGCTACTTGTTTCTAGAGTTAATCCTTGTGAATGATGTATTATACGAGCTACAATGCGTTGTATTGGAAATTGTTTTCTTGTCACTTTATTTGTGTTGGGGTGCCCTATTTGTATTTAAGATAGAAAATATGCGTGTCCAATTATGTTGTATCCCATTTGTATATGAGTTTGCATTTCGAGCTCGTGTTTCTACACCTACACGTGGTTCAAGAAATTATATCCAAATTATTAGATTTTCAATGTCTATTGTAGTTGCTATATAGAAGTATCCATATGCTCCATTCACTAGTCCATCTAATGTATCATAATTTCTTGCACATAGTCCTACTAGTATTTGACAGTTTTAGTTTGAGTGTCGTGTGTAAACCGACTATTTTATTTGGATTATTGGTAATGTTATGTTTGTTTTAGAATGAGTGTTGTGAAAGTATTTTGCTTTAAAATTTTAGACTTGTTTTGGTGTTTTTTGAAAAATGTTCTCGTGTTGATTTGTAGCCCTTTGTGTTAAGGATGATGTAAATTGCACCATCTAGATAGGGCATTAGGGGCAAATCATAAACCTAACCCTAAGGGGTACGCATGTATATATTCATGTTTATGCTCAATACAACATGATGTACAGTTAGTAATCTTGTTTGCTCTCCTCTCTCTCCTTCTCTCACTTTTGCTATCATGGTATCACAGCCAATGGTGCTCCCACTCCCTTCATGAGTGTCAAGCCCTCCTTTCACGAGGCATCTTCCTGAGAGTGCTCTCAACGGAAGCAAGAATGGAAGAAGGAGAGAGAAAGACAGAGAGCCACAAGTTTTGGTGGGTGCAGAACCACCCTAATCTTCTTTTTCATTCATTTATATATGTGTTTGAGTATTGTACATAACCGGGGTAAAGGCACAGTGACCTTTAACCCCCACAACCTCCCACTTAAAGGACAATGTGCCTTTAAGGGAGAACAACTAGTGAGCATACTATCCAATGCCCATCAATACACGACAATACTCAAACCACTGACTAGGTAGACTCTTCGTCAGCATATCTACAGGGTTATCATCTGTATGAACCTTGACAAGCTCTATGCGCTTGTCCTCAAGTACCTCCCTGATGAAATGGTACCTGACCTCAATGTGTTTGGTCTTTGCATGAAAGACCGGATTCCGTGCTAGCTGAATAGCACTCATGGAATCACGATGCAATGTCGGTACACTTGTATGAATCCCCAAATCTCCCACTAGCCGATCAAGCCATATAGCCTCCTTACAACCCTCTGTGGCTGCAACATACTCAGCCTCTGTGGTAGACAAAGCAATGCACTTCTGTCCACGAGACATCCACGACACTACACCACCTGCAAAGGTGAACACATAACCAGAAGTGGATCTCCTACTATCCACATGCCCTGCATAGTCTGAATCTGTGTACCCAAGTACACGCATGTCTCCTTTACCAAAGTAGATGCACATCTCCTTGGTACCCTTCATGTACCTCATGATGCACTTAACTGCCTCCCAATGCCTCTTTCCTGGATTAGCCATATACCGGCTAACAACTCCCACTGCAAATGCAATGTCTGGTCTAGTAGCTATCATAGCATACATAAGACTCCCAACTGCTGATGCATAAGGAACCTTGGCCATCATGGCCCTCTCCTCTTCTGATTTGGGACTATCTGTATGACTCAGTTTCACATATGGAGGCAATGGAGTACTCACTGCCTTCCCCCCCTCCATATTGAAACGCTGCAATACTTTTGTAACATACTCTTTTTGTGAAAGCCAAAGGAGTTTCCTACTCCGATCACGCGTGATGCGCATACCAAGAATATGACCTGCAAGTCCCAAATCCTTCATATCAAAGGCCTCATGCAACTTGGCCTTTAATGCATCTAGCTCATAAGTATTCTTGCTAGCCAATAGCATATCATCCACATATAGTGCCAGGATTATCAGGCTATTATCCTTAGCCCTTTTAGTGTAGAGGCAGTGATCAATTTCACTCCTTCTAAAACCCTGGGACTGAATGAAAGCATCAAACTTCTGATACCATTCTCTAGGTGCTTGCTTAAGACCATAGAGACTCTTTTTCAGCTTGCAAACTAAAAGATCTTTGCCCTTTTCTTCAAAGCCTTCCGGCTGCACCATGTAAATTTCCTCATGCAAATCCCCATGCAAGAAAGCTGTCTTGACATCCATTTGCATAAGCTCCATATCCTCTACTGCCACTAGTCCAAGCATGCATCTAAGTGTGGTCATCTTCACAACCGGAGAGAATATCTCATCAAAGTCCACACCCTTCTCTTGCTTGAACCCTTTAGCAACCAATCGGGCCTTGTACCTAGGCACATCATCACCTGTGACCTTCATTTTGTAGACCCATTTACATGGCAATGCTTTCTTTCCATGTGGCAAAGAAACCAAGTCCCAAGTCTTATTCTTCATAAGTGAACTCATCTCTGATTGCATAGCATACTCCCACTTGCATTGATCCTCATGCATCATAGCCTCTCTATAGCAAGAAGGCTCCCCGCAATCAGTAAGCATCACATAGTCTACCCCTGGAACAAACCTATCAGGCAGTCTAGACACTCTAGATGATCTTCTCAATGGCATTTCAGCTTGCTGTCCCACTTGCATATCAGCCACATTTGGCTCATCATTTCCACCAATAGATGATCCATCATCTACCCTTGATTGTATACCTATGGGAGTACTTGGTGGTACCATTTCTTGCACATTTGGTGCATGGACAGCTTGCTGTCTATCAACATATGCAGGTGGATTCACATCCTGGAAAGTGATTCTCCTCATTTCCACATCCCTCATGGGTGCCTTATGCATCTTCTTCTCATTGAAGACCACATCATGGCTGTGTATGATCTTCTTTGCTTCTAGATCCCAGAGACGATAGCCCATCTCTCCACTTTCACCATAACCTAGAAAGATGCATTTCCTAGACTTAGGATCTAGCTTCTTTCGAAGCTCTTTTGGCACATGTGCATATGCCTCACACCCAAATATACGCAAATAAGAGTAAGAGGGCTTCTTGCCACTCCATGCCTCTTCAGGAATACCACCATCCAAACTCTTACTAGGTGATCTATTGATCACATGCACTGCAGTCTTCATTGCCTCAGCCCAAAAACCACCAGAAAGACTTGCATTGGAAAGCATGCATTGCAACCTTTCTTGAATGGTACGATTCATCTTTTCTGCAACTGGATTTTGCTCTGGAGTACGAGGGGATGTAAGCTCCCTCTTAATCCCACGAGTATCACTGAAATGCTGAAAGTCATGAGAGAGATACTCTCCACCATTGTCAGTCCGTAGGCATTTAAGTGTTCTACCTGACTGATTCTCAACCAAGGCCAGCCATTTCTGAAATACCTGGAACACATCACTCTTCTGAGCTATAGCATAAGCCCACACTTTCCTAGTTGCATCATCAATGAATGTCACATAGTATTCAGCCCCGCCTAATGACCGTGTAGGCATGGGACCACATACGTCTGAATGCACCAAATCAAGCATTTCAAACTCTTTCTTTCCCCTTCTTTTATGGGCTGATTTAGTCTGCTTCCCATAGAGACAGTGCTCACAAAATTCAAAATCAGAGAAACTCAAATGCGGTACATAACCCAAATGGCATAAGAGTTTCATTCCATTTTGGCTCATGTGCCCCAACCTGCAATGCCACAAAGAAGTGCTTGGCTGCTCGGTTATTGCAACAACATGATCAAATACCCCTGATACATGTAAGGGATACAAAGTCCCACACTTGGCACCCCTAGCCAAAAGCATAGAGCCCTTTTGAATTTTCCAACTCTGAAAGCCAAAAGTGGTGTGAAAACCAGCATCATCTAGCTGACCCACTGAAATAAGACTCTTGGTCAGCTTAGGCACATGTCTCACATGTTTCAAAACAAATGCAGACCCATTTGCAAAAGAAAACTTTATGTCACCTGCTCCCACTATGTCACATGCATAGTCATTTCCAAGATGCACACAACCTGTCTTTCCACTATCATAAGTGGAGAACCATTCCCTATGGGGAGTAACATGGAATGAAGCACCAGAATCCAAAATCCAATCCTGGGAATATGCATCATCTAAAGTGGTAAGCAACTCTGCAGATAAACTAGACATGAAGAGAACATCATTGTCACTATCATGTGTGACTGCATTGATCTCCTCGATCTTCACTTTTCCTTTGTCCTCCCTTGGACTCTCTTCCTTTTGATTTGCACCCCAATTTGCATTCTTTTTCTTATCCTTTTGCTCTCTTTTCAGCTTGTAGCAATCCTTTTTCATATGGCCCTTCTTGCCACAGTGGTAACACTCAATGTTTCGTGCCCTGGATTTGCTACGAGACTTCCCTCTTTCTTGGGACTTCCCCCTGAACTGTGATCTACCCCTTTGCACATTTAAGGCTGTATCTTGCTTGTTGCCATCCATAGACTTTCGTCTAATCTCCTCGGCCAACAAGCTACCCACAACATCATCAAATTTTAGTACTCCACCAGGTGCAAAGTTACTGACAGCTGTACGGAAGGTATCCCATGAGGATGGCAATGAACATAAGAGAAATATTGCCTTAGTCTCCGCATCAAAATTCATTTTCTGAGCCTGAAGCTGGCTGAAAATAATATTGAATTCATTCAAGTGAGAAGCAATGGAGACCCTTCCTTCATCTGCAGCTCAAACAACCTCTTCATGAGGTAAACTTTATTAGAGGCAGTTTCCTTCTCATAAGTGGCACACAGTCTCTTCCACAAATCTTCCGTAGTCTGCTCATTTACTACTGTGAAATAAACTGACTCTGCAAGATGAATTCTAATAGTAGACTTTGCTAATGCATCCAACTCATTCCAATCACCCTCAGACATATTTGCAGGCTTAGCTTCAATCCCTGCCAAGGGTTTAATCTGCTTCTTTTGAATAAGCACATCCCTTATTTGTTCTTTCCACAAAGAAAAGTTTATCCCATCAAACTTTTTAATGCTGAAAAACTCCTTTTCAGATGTGGAAGAGGATGCCATGATGGAAATGAAACAAAATCCCAAATGCTAGTGCTTGCAAGAGAGAATCACACTAAATACTAGGTGCACCCAAATGTGTATGCCACAATAGACTGAAATATCACAAAAGACTCAAAGCTCAAAGCATCAAAAGATGCATCTGACTCATGTGCATATACTATGCATCCATATGAGCAAATCTGGCCCAAAAGAAAATGCCAATAAGTGCCAAATGACTCAAGCATAAACATTGTCCACTGGCATATGCATCAATAATGTCTCATCCAAGAGAGCATAGCACTATCAGTGCATCACTTGCAATGTTTCAAAGCTGTCCCTCAGCATAAAATAGCATCCATGTGCAAAGCGTCCATAAAAAATAGCATCCCACAAGGCAATTTGGGCCTATCAGCGCATCCAATAAGGACCGTAATGCATCCAAATGGCCTATAAATCATCCACTGCAACCCAATGCATACCACGAATGAGCGCACACTGCTCAAACTGCAACCAGAGTGATCTGCATAAGGTATGCTCAAGAAATCATAGTCCCACGGTAATGAGCGCTACTGAAAATAGAACCTGAGATGCTTCAAAACATGGGCGCCATTGCATAATCGGACTCAGCAAGAAAATCTGCAAATATCTCTCTTCTGCCAAAACTCCAAAATCCCAACCGATGAGTGAGAAATGGGAGTCAATACTTATCCACTGCCATGTGGCATAAATCTAAGGTTTCAAAACCTTAGAATGAAAAATGCATAACAGAGAGACGAAATCGAATACACAGAGATCTGTAACTCTGAAAATCCTCCACCGAATCGTGCAAGAACTGACAAGTAGGGGTTTTTGGGCATCCGGAATGCAATGGGACAGATGGTTTTGGAAACCGTGGTCTCAATCACTGGGTCCAACACACGGACTGAAAAACGTTTTTGGAAATAGAGCTGTTTGTAACTCCACCGGAGTGTGAATGATGAGCAACATAGAAGTTTTAGGACCTCCTGAGTCCACCAGAACTGACAGATCTGCAAATGGTTGCTCCAAACTTGAGTTCCAACACCCGGGCAAAAAACGCAAGAACTGACACAGTGACTTAGAAATCCAATGAAATGATCCCAGATTCAGGAATGAAGGTGTTTCCAGGCTCCTGAAGTAATGTGGACACCAAAAGCAAGCAATAGTTGCCTCTACAAGTCAATACGGAGTCTCTGTCATCGAACGGAACAGGGAAAAGCTCAAAAAACGACTTTTTCTTTGAAAGCTCTTAACAGGCTCTCAAAACCACTTCGCAAAGCCAAAGTGACTTTTCCAAAGGTTCCTCAAAGGTCTCTGCACACTCGGATGCAAGTAAAGTTGCCCACAAAGCTTCCCACAGAGCTTCTCCTTCCTCTCACAGAGCTGCTGAGCTTCAAGCATTCATGCACGCTCAGCTAGATCACCCGGGCTCTGATACCAGTTGAGAGTGCTCTCAACAGAAGCAAGAATGGAAGAAGGAGAGAGAAAGACAGAGAGCCACAAGTTTTGGTGGGTGCAGAACCACCCTAATCTTCTTTTTCATTCATTTATATATGTGTTTGAGTATTGTACATAACCGGGGTAAAGGCACAGTGACCTTTAACCCCCACACTTCCATTGAGAGAGTTTTTAGCTAGAGAGAGTGGAAGCCCTTGTTCCATCAAGGCATGCAAGCCCTTGCTCTATCGAGGCAACAAGCCCTCCTTTTGAGGCATCCCCATTCCTTCTCTAGCTTTCATCGTAAAGCTTTTCTCCATCTCCAATTTGCATCAAAAAGCTCAAGAATCTGCTTCCTCAAGCTTGAGATATGATCATTTGTGTTTCGATTTGATCATTTGGTTATGGCTCATTTCAAGTGTTATGTTCATTGCGATAGACCTATTTCCTAGAAGATAGAGAGAGCTCTTAGCTCTTCTCTCTTCATTAGAGAAGCTTGGAATAGGAAGCTCTTAGCTTCAAAGCTCAAGCAAAGGACCTTCATCTAACGACTTCTAAAGCCTAGCAACCCACTTCAATAGCTTGGCATAGATATTTTTAAGGCTGTGAAGCTCTCTGTGCACCTCTTAGTGCTCTACTTGCTGGAAGCCTCATGCTCGACTTCTCCTCCATAGACCTCAAGCTCCCAACACCTCTACACTAAATGCAGTAGCACCCTCAAAGCTCACCTCAAGGCTTAGCTGGCAACAACAACAAGCTCTTTGGTTTCCTATAGCCAAAGCCACCGAGCAAGAGCTTTAATGACAATATACACTATGCATACGTAGCTGCATCATCAACCTATGACTATGAATCCTTCAACAAAAACTCAACCAACAACTTCTACAATCCTTGGTCTATTGCACGGGTAGCTACCTCTTCAACTGCTCCTGGGGCTTCAACAACACATCGATGCTCTAGCAACAAGCTACAACAGAGCTGCTAAACTCAAGCTCCCTCAACAAAGCCTCTACACATGCAAGGTTGCCATTCCACTACTACAAGCAACTCGACTAAAAGCTCCTCGGCTCTTACGTCCTAAAACAATGCAACGTCCAAGCGGGCACATCCTACATCTATGAGTCTAACATCTCCAACTTGAGCCCTCAACAATGAGCCCTAACATCCATCAATTCCTATGACAGCTGGGCCTCCATGTCAACCTTGCAGATAACTCTCCACTGCTCTACAACAACCATCGACAATAGCGTCATAGCCTAGCAAAGGACCTCCATCGATGCACTACGATGCCATTTGCAAGCGAGCTCAACAAAATGACCACAGTGCCTACAAAGCCCTCCTACCACGGCAAGCAAATAGTGCCACACATAAACCTATAGAGTTGGTGCCTCATGCAACGAGCAAGGATTGACGGCCAGCCACTCCCTCAACATCGACAGAACCGTCTCCATGCCCCATTGTCAATGCCATAGCTACCAAGCCAACATAACTCTACATACCGAGCAACGATGCCTCTATCTCCATCAATAGAGCCTCTATTCTAGCAAACGATGCCTAAGCACGAATACATGATGCCTTCATCGACGAAGAAGATGAGTCTGTTGACAAAATCTTCATAGAATCTGACGAATCCTGCAAGATTCCAACATCCTATCCTCACAGTGACCACACCCCAAGCTTGGTCTATGTGTTCACATGTGGCGTGCTCATGACCCTAATCAAACTAAACTAGGTAAACATAACCTTGGGTCAACCTTATGGATAGGGCTAATTAACTAAGTTGACATGTGGCAGCCCCACATGGCCTTATCTGCCACATCAACTCATCCACGCAAGAGTGCCATATTATCCTTGACTGCCATGTCATCAGTTGACCCTTGCGAAATTAAAGCCACCAACGAGAAAGAGTCTGGTGAAAGCAAACCTTCAAGCAGAGACAAGGATAAAGAAATGGAAGCACTAGAAGACGAAATGGTCACCGTGTCTAGCAATAATCTTTTTTGTGTCCAATGATTTATGAGCTACATGGTGGTGTTGGCATCAACTCCTTTCAATAAGCACCAAACATCGATGCAACGATGTACTACAACTCGAGGCTAGGATGAAGAGCAAGATGGGGATGGTAGGAGAAATAGTCTTTGTTCAGGTGGAAAGAAAGAAGCTACTGCTACTGTGCATGGTGTGGGGATAACAGGCAACAACTCAGTAGAGATTGATGCTTGGCTTCATGATACATCCGAGGGTGATTTGTTGGTATCAGTAGAGCAAACAAATCGGTGTCGCATACATCAAGACTGCATGTTTGCCATTTGCACCTATGTCACCTTCTTCCCAATCAGGCAATAGCTATGACATTGTATATAGTAAAGTAATAAATATGCCATTGTTGTAACAAACTTAGGATGTCAAACATGTAGATTAAGGTTTGAAACATTTGGCCCTTTCATCATGTTTCTTTGGTACTCTGGATAGTTGAGGATTGGGAGAGCTAGCCCCAAGCTACTTTCTCACCTTGATGGTTTAAGTTTAATTGCAGCAAAAGTTGGAGCAAAGAAATTATAAGTAGTTGCTTGTGGTGATTTTATTGGTGGTCGACTACGATTATGACTATTGACATCTAGGTAATATGCTAGTATCTTATCCATTCCCAAGACTTATTCTCAATGTTATCTCGACAACCAAGGAAGGGCCCATTCCCTCGGATTATAACTCTTTAGCACGCCACCTCCCCACCCACACAATGTGTGATTATAATAATTATATATTATATATTATCATACAAATATTTTCAATTGCTCTTCCATTCAAAATTACTTGTTTTTAACCTATATTCTTACATTGTTCCTCTCTTTTGATGCATATTATCGATGTGAGGGAGCAAGGAAATCCAAGCTGGATGTAAGATCAAAAGATATCGCCACCTTTATTCATATGATTGTAGTCCATGCGACAATATTGTATAGACTACAAGGAGGATCAGTTATTGTATCACCTTATTCATGTATTTGTTGGACTTCAGCTTCCAAAATATGGACATCATAAAATCAATAATAAATCATCACCCCTGACATTGTTAGATATCAATACTCCACTCTCGTGTAACTATGCGGGAACTAGATAACTCTACTTGTAAGCCCCCCATATGAGGAGAAGGCATTTAAGTAGCTAAGGTTATCTAGTAGGTCCTGGTTTGGACACCAGATGGGGGCCATGTGTGGCCTGATGATTGGACAGCTTCAGATAGAGTTGACACACTACCAACTAGGCTACATGCAAGTGCAAGAAGGCATCCCATGACTAACCGCACTGACGGTAGACAGAGCATTTCCCGAGGCAGCCCACTCTCAAGTTGTGGGGCCCGTTTGGAGCCCCAGATGATCCCGGTTGGCTTTGGGCTGAATGGCAACCGTAGGTCAGTTGCTCTATTTTTGCCACGATTCTAACATGTGGTCGGTGGCCTATTTCGGGATTGATCTCCAATCGGCCGTTTTGGGCCAACTGGGTTGGTCTCCCAATTGGGTCTAACCGACTACAACTGGTGGCTATATAAGAGCAAGCCCGTGAAGCCCATCCTCTAATTGATGCAGCTGTTCTGAGAAGACCACATCGCGACTTACTATTACCTTCTTGGTAATAGGGTTATAGAGACAGTAACCCTTTGCCTCTTCACTGTAGCCCAAGAAAATACACTTCTGGCTCTTCAGTTCCCATTTGGTCCTGTTAGCATCAGGGACATGCACAAAACAGTCACATCCAAAAACTCTAAAATGTGTGGCTGAAGGTTTCTTACCAAAAAAGGCATGCAGTGGAGTCATCCCATTCACAACTTTCGTGTAGCTACGATTCAAAATGTAAACTGTAGTGTTACATGCTTCAGCCCAGAAAGTCTTTGGCAAATCTTTCCCTTTCATCATACTCCTGCCCATTTCACAGATGATGCGCATCTTGCATTCTGCTACTCCATTTTGCTGTGATATATGTGGCGGGGTTTCTACCTCTTAATCCCCTGACTTTTGCAGTAACTCTCAAATTCAGTTGATGTGAACTCTCCACCTCTGTCTGATCTCAATTTCTTCACCTTCTTCCCCGTTTCTTTCTCGACCATTACATGCCATTCCTTGAACTTACTAAAAGCCTGATCTTTAGTCTTCAGGAAGTATATCCATATCCTTCTACTGTAGTCGTCGATCAGCATCATGAAGTAGTAGGAACCACCCAAAGCTTCCATCTCCATCTTTTTGTAGAGGTCCGTGTGAACGAGCTCTAAAGGAGCCTTTGCGTTATTGGCCTCTTTAGGAAAGGGCTGCTGATGCTGCTTGCCCATCATGCAAGCTTCACATACATCGGGCAGATCTGAAATTTGTGGTAGGTCTGCAATCATTTCACTTTTATGCATCTCTTTTAAAGAACTAAGGTTAAGATGACCAAACCTCTCATACCACAGCTTAGTGTTCTTCACATCGGCTCGAGCACTAAAAGCTGAGAGTTTGTAGATGTTGTTGTGTCGTGTATCTTTACCAATGATCTTTCCTTAAAGATCCAGGATCTATGCACCATTTTTATCGAATTGAACTTTGAGGTCCCGATCCGTGATCACAGAAACTGACAACATGTTCCTCTTGATATCTGGCACATAAAGAACATCGAACAACTGTTTTACACTCCATTTGACTTGAGAGCAATCATACCTTTTCCTTTTGCTGGACATTTTGCATCATTGCCAACTGCTACTAGGATGTCATTCCCTACCGACTGTAGAGAGGTATACCAATCCTTCCGACTGGTCATGTGGCACGATGCACCACTGTCAATGATCTAAGGCTCATCTGCAGGTACATGAACTGCCTCTGTGCAAATCTCCTCAATTGCTACAAATAGCTCTACTAGTACTGCATGTGCGCTATTGCTAGACTCTTTCTTTACTCCGTTCTTCTCATCTACAATCTTCTTTTAGCACTCATTCTACTTGTGCCCTGCCTTGTTGCAATAGAAGCACTTGATTTTCTTCTTTCTCTTTTTATCATCAGAAGAAGATGGGTTACTAGAGTCCTTACCCTTACCTTTCTTTGATCCAATGTAGAAAGCCGATCTTCTCCAGTCCTTGTCTTTTGATGCATCTCTCCTCCAGAAGCATTGCACTGAAATCCTCAAAGTTGAGGGGCGAATTTCTATTCTGGGTATTCAGCACCATAACAAGATGGTCATACTTTGGTGGGAGAATCCATATACACCTTCGTGCTAGATTCTCATTGGTGATGGTGATGCCAATCGCAGTCATCTAATCGCGCAGATTCTTCACCCTGGTGATGAACTTCTCTGCGGCTTTAGACTCAGACAATTTCTCATTCGCGAGTTGAGTCTCTAGATTCTGAATCTGTGTTTGATTCGTGGTCTCATATTGATTTTTCAAGACCGTCCATGCCTCCTCCGTTGTGATGACATGTTGAATTAATGCCATGATGGAATCACTTACACTGCAGACAATAGAACATAGTGCATCTACATTTCTTCTTATCCACACGAGAATCTCATTTGCAGTTGGTACTATCTCTTGTCCTACATTGGCTGGATCCGTCTCGTAACCGGCCTCACATCCACCCTAGTAGCAGTGTCCCAAAGCTCATATGCGCTTAGGATGGTCTTCATCTTGAACTTCCAAAGTGGATAGTTAGAGCCATCCAACTTTTCACTTTCGCCGAATGGTGGGATTTGCAGTCTTGTGGGCTGGGCTATCTCTCACAATCTGCTCGCACATGGAAAGAAGCTTTATAAGAGAAAGTAGTGGTAAAGCAGTCACAAAGCATTGCTAAGCATTGAAAAGAATAGATACAAAGCCATGCTAAAGCAGTGAGACCCTCAAAGCACATGTAGAGTACTTTGCATATTCCTTGTAAAGCAGTCTGAAAATGTAAAGCAGTTACCAAGTAGTTAGAAAACAATGCCAAAGCACTACCAAACCACTCACAATGAGTACTAAAGCAATGCAAAAGCACTCACAAAAGCATGCAATCACAAAGTAGTGCCAAATCATACTAAAAGCAATGACTGTTTACATGGAAAGCAATTTTAAAAGAGAAAGCAGTGGTAAAGCAGTTACAAAGCACTACTAAGCATTGACGAGCACACATACAAAGTAGTGCTAAAGCAATGAGACCCACAAAGCACATGTAAAGTACTTTGCATATTCCATGTAAAGCAATCTAAAAATGCAAAGGAGTGACCAAGCACAGAAAGCAGTGCCAAAGCACTACCAAACCACTCACAAGCAGTGCAAAAGAACTGCAAAAGCAAGCAGTCATTAAGCAGTGCCAAAGCATACTGAAAGCAATGAGAGTTTACATGGAAAGCAGTTTTAAAAGAGAAAGCAGTGATAAAGCACTGCGAAGCATTAACAAGCACACATACAAAGCAGTGCTAAAGAAGTGAGACCCACAAAGCACATGTAGAGTACTTAGCATATTCTATGTAAAGTAGTCTAAAAATGCAAAGCAGTGAGAAAAATAGTGCCAAACCACTCACAAGCAGTGCTACAAAAGCACTCACAAAAGCAAGCAGTCATCACAAAGTAGTGCCAAATCAATCTGAAAGCAATGACTATTTACACGAAAGCAGTTTTAAAAGAGAAAGTAGTGGTAAAGCATTGGTAAAGCAGTTTTAAAAGAGAAAGCAGTCACAAAGCATTGGTAAAGCATTGTCAAACCACTAAAAAGCCACATGTAAAGCATTACAAAAAAAGAAAAATAGAAAGCAGCTAGCAACCGGTCACAAAGTAGATATGCAATACATAAAAGCCAAACAAAACAGGGAGTGAGGAATACCAATCGATGAGCCTAAAACCATTGATTTTGTTGTTGTGGGGATTTTTTCCAAGCAACCCTCCGCCCTATAATGTGTGTCTTCCAAACACAGATTTACAAAACAATGGTGGTAAGGATGGCCACATGCAAGCACACACACCACAACAAATTCTTTTCTATCAATAGTAAAGCCACATCCACCATAGGGTTGTGCAATCGTAAGACATGTTGAACCCTCATCTTCTGTACTAGCAATTGTTGGTGGGGATGGGAAAATACAAAGAGGCTAGTTGGACTGGACTCTTTCTTGTTGATGCCTCATCTGAAAGACAGCACACTTTTTACGTAATTGTGCCTACATGTTGAAACAAAAAAAATCTGAACTCAAGTAAACACAATGGACTATGGAAACATCACAAAAAAACTTAAGGACTGACACAAAGTGTATGATAAATTTTATAGTTTCACCTCCAAATCAGGTATGCTCTCCTCAAAATTTGAGGCTTCTACTTTGAATCCGAGGATCTCCAATGTGTTCTTGAATGAGGCAATGTGTGCCTGTAGTTTTTTCAAATGCTCGAGGTCAATTGAAGGAGCCAAAACTGATATTTCATTTTGTGCTACTTGGAGCTTTGTCCTCAATGTATGTACTGCTGTGTCAGGCAAATTCTCTTGGTATAGCATATCTTTCTTGGCCTTATCTATTGCATTTATAGTTGCGTCCACCTCTTCAATTGCATGGTCAAGTCTCATCTTCGTAGCATGTAAGATTTTTTTACTGTTGACCAGCTTGGGCATTGTGTAGTGTATAGATGGTGTGCCATGGCCATGTGAGATTTGGACAGATGAAGACCATGGCCCATGAGAAATAGAATGCTACTGCAATTTCCCCTCCTTATACCTCAAGACACTTTTGACATCTTCCTCCATTGCTATATTAGAGGGGTCAGTTATTGCTGCTACTGCTTGCTATTGATAGATTATTCTTTTGTTGGAATCGTTCAATTTTTTATTGGAGCTTACCTTGTTGGACCATACAAACCACGCTTTCAGTGAATTCAACCCAGTTGACAGTGAAATCATCCTTTGTAGGGGAATTTTTTGTAGCCTTGCAATGCTCAATGGAAAAACCCCAAGCAAATGCAATCCCAAACTACAAAGTTGGGGGGTGACTCCTAGTAAACCCAAAAGTGAAGGTCTAGAGTCTCTTGTAGAAGGTCCGGGTCCTGAAGACTTTTGGCCTTCACCCTATAGTCCTTTAACTTTTGTGGTAGACTAAACACAGTGAGTCATTCTCTTATCGAAAGGTCACGGGCTCTTCCCAACCATGCTAAGACCATAAACATCATGAAAATCCATAGCAATATGACAAAATATCTTGGCTTGTAGGTTTATGGACGATCGAGGCATTCTTGTAGCACTCGCTCAAAGAGGCAGAGACGTGCAATAAAAAAGAGAGTGAACATCTCAAGACCATAAACATCATGAAAATCCATAGCAATACGACAAAATATCTTGGCTTGTAGGTTTATGGATGATTGAGGCATTCTTGTAGCACTCGCTCAAAGAGGCAGAGACGTGCAATAAAAAAGTGAGTGAACAGCTCAGCTAGAGGACTTGCGAGGGAAAGTAAATGGAGGTAGAGCTCAAAACCTATGAGGGAGAGGATTGAAAGTCCTACAAGGGAGCACAAAAGGCAATAGCCTCTAGAGAAGTATTGCACAAAACTTACCAGGGAGAGGATTGAGCTGATCTCAAGACCTGCTAGGGAGAGGATTCAACTGGGCTAGAAGACCTATGTGGGAGACAAGCAAGAGACGTGCGAGGGATGAAGTAGTAGTTACAACTGAAGTAGTGGTATTATGAAAGCTTACAAGCTTATGAGTGTCATGGGACATGTGTGCAAAACGCCCAATCATAATTTACATGGCTGGTGGATATATGTCACAAGCAAGCACCTCTTGAAAAGTGCTAAAATTGTGCCTTAGCACATGCTTTTAAGCACAAAAAGCATACTGACCAAACATGCTACCACCCGTATGTATGAATGTGTGTGTGTGTGAGAGAGAGAGAGAGAGAGTCTAAGAAAGACTAAAAGATTTAGTTAAGGACTGAGAGTCCAACAAAACCAAAATTTTGGTTAAGAATAGAGAGTCCATCCCAGTGTCTTAGACAACTTATGTATTACATCAGTTATAGACTAAGTGTCTCCACATCTATAGTTGGTGTCTTAGAGAATTTGAAATCTTTAATGAGAGCAATGCCTTCATGATATAATGTCCAAGCTTCCCATACTTTCTAAAGTTCATTAGCCTTCATCTTAAGCTATCGAGGGGTGAAATCTTCTACTATCCATGTCTTCATGCCTTTCAAGGCTTTGGTTTGGCAGAGAACTGGCTTAAGTATGCCAGCGGCCTAAATTCAGGCCTATTGGCTGATCCCCCACCATGGTCAAAAAGCAAGGAATCACCTGAAGGGCACTAAATCCTCATGTTTGATGAGTTGTGAGTTGACCTAATGCAAAATCAAATTATAAAGCTTGGTTATCAGGTGTGAAGGGGGGTCACTCACACACTAGTATATAGCTTCTTTGAATGTGTTAGGGGCTAGATTTCTTATCTTGTTGGGTCTTCATTGCTTCAGGACACGTCCAATTGTATTCTTAGCTCATAGTTTTCTCATTAAAGGTTCTCAACTTGTTCTTCCAAACTCAAAGTATTCTTTTGTTTGACTTGCTTTGTTCAAGCTACGATTAATGAGCCTACAAGGACCCACCACTTTTGAAAAAGTTTTGGCCTTTTCTTTTGTCGTTCTGGCAAAAATCAATGTTGTACATTTTGTTCAAAAGCACAACATCTCCTTCCTATGAAAGATAGTGTAAATTGCACTATCTACATAGGGCATAGGGGCAAACCCTAACCCTAAGGGGTTCACATAGGGGCAAACCCTAACCCTAATCGGTTCACATGTTCATGTTCAATACACTTAGTGTACAAGTAGCTATATCATGTGCACTCCTCTCTCTCTCCCTCTCTCAATTCCGCTATCATAGTATCAGAGAATTGAGTGCTCCCACTCCCTTCATGAGTGTCAAGCCCTCCTTCCATGAGGCATCTTCCATTGAGAGAATTTTTGTTAGAGAGAGTGAAAGCCCTTCCTTCATCAAGGCACAAGCCCTTGCCCCGTCAAAGCACAAGCCCTCCACATGAGGCATCTTCTTCATCTTTAACTCTCATTGTAGAGCTCTTCTCCACCATCAACCAAGCTGCCATCTCTAAGCACATTCAACAAGGCGACTGACAGCCACCACTCTTACTATGATTTGCATCTAGAGCTCCAAACGGAGCTTCAAATAGAAGCTCAATGTCTCTAATGGCTCCTGCGATAGTTCCACAGAAGCTCCGTCATCATGACTACCTACTCGATGGCTCCTATAGCAATGCCATCATCCCACAACAACATCAACTGATGGGATTATCAACTAGCTACTCCCGTCTCCACCGACCTAAATCAACACGGAGAAGTTCAAACTGCATCAATGAGCCTCCATGGGACACACATTAGCTTTTGAGCTCCCACACAAGCGACTATGATGCTGACCTTCATCCACACATTCCCTCTACAGCTCCCACAGTGTTCCTAATGTGCTCTCCACCCAGCCACCTTCACAAATAGCAACTAGCAGACAAATCCTTCATTGCCATAACTCGACAAGCTTCCAACACAATGCAGAGGCATGCGACAAGCTTCAGGGTCTGCTAGGTGACCCGGCCTTCTCTGTCAACTGGCTACAACAATGATCACCACATGCTCGCTGCGCTTGACGACACACTGACAACAACCTAACAGAGAAGATTCGATGGACAAAATCTTGTTAGATTTCGGAGCATCTTGGAGATTCAACGAAAACTCATAAATTCCTAGGAATCTTATCCCCAAGAGGAGTGACCACGAGATTGACACATGGCATTCTCTCATGGCTTCCACAATGCAACTTCAAGAGTTCACCCATTGGTCCACGTTAGTGACACTTCATCAAGATATGCCAGTTGACATATAGGCATGCCACATCATTGCCCTACCATGTCTGCAAGTGTAAACTGCCATGTCAACAATATCCCTAGGTGGCATGTAGTCAAAGTCATGTCATTGACACCGCACTAGCACCATGTCACCAAAATGCTCCCTAATGCCATCTCATCATCTTATAGGCCTTATAAGCCCTAGTGACATGTCAACAAACACCGACCACTACCACATCAGTGGTGCACATCACCTTGCCACATCATTAGCTCTTTTGCCTAGTCAACAAGTCCACATGGCAGATCACTTTGCCACCTCAACAGTTTGGTAGCACAATGCCATGTTAGCATGTGCCTGCTAGGCACACCTATCTCTCCATAGGCACACAATGTAAAAAACATGTGGCCACCATTGCCATGTCACACTGCCACCTCATCATAGGACACATCATCATTTTTTGGCCTTCTTGGATCAAAGTTTGGCCTATCCTTTCGGGGGATGTATCTTTTGATCTAGAGGGAACATTGCAGAGCTGTAAAAAGAAAAATTGATCACCAGATTGTGTTCTATGGGTTGAGGACCTCAAATCTACTATTTGATATTTCCACAGACTAGCACCATTACATCCTCATCATTAGAACCACCTCTTGATCCTTTGCAATGCGCCCAGCACTTAAAATGAATTTAAGAATTTTACAGAGTTGTACAAGGAAAAATGATTGCTAGATTGTGCTCTACATGCTAAGCACCTCATATCTACTATCTGATATTTCCACAAGTCAGCATCATTGCATCCTCATCATTGAAACCACCTCCTGATCCTTTGCAACATACCTCGGACTTAAAAGGAATTAACATAAAATTCATTTACTACATTTTGTGATTTGACGTGTACTTTAGCTATAGACTAGCACCATGCAAAGTTATCCCTCTCTTAGATTCAAGATTGTTACATATTCCATGCACACATGCCACAATGTATAGTCACATTTGTTGACTATTTTTGGCATTGGTTCTTGCACATACATATTAGCCTTGTACAGCCTCTTGGCTATCCCAACACATAGTTGTCACCATCATTTTATATGCTTGATCCTTGGCACATAGATGTTCTCACATGACTTGGCTTTAACCATTCAGTGTAAAGTCCCCCAATGGTGGTAGCTCTCATTCAGTGCTCTCATGGGTAGACACTCTTGCTGGTACATGGGTGAGCCTCTTAGATAGAGCACCAAATTGCCTCCAACATGGAGTTATTCACATCATGCAGTTGATGATACAATAATCATGACTTCAGACGAGATCCCCAAGTGAAAAGAGAACCTTCTTTAACCATTTTTTGCCACAGGGTATGTTCCAATGTATGATGCCGACTTGAGCCTCATTGGTCTTGAGCGATCAGATGCGGATGCTTCGGATCTTATCATGGATCAGCCCGTAGTTTCTGGTCATGCATATTCCTCGGTAAGCCCTCAACATGAGGCACACTCCTCGGTAAGCCCTCAACATGAGGCACACTCCTCGGTAAGCCCTCAACATGAGGCACACTCAGCTCTGTAAGCCCTCTTCACAAGGCAAATTTGATAGTAAGTCCTCAGTACAAGGCAGTCCCATCTACATCAGCACAATCTAACTCTAGTGATGCATAGCCATCACATTCATGCATGGATCTAACTCCATCTACTGTCACATCAGATGCAAATACTCAGCAGGGATTCACCAATGATCATGTAGTTATTTAGCAGGTAAGTCCTTAGTACAAGGCATTCACATCTCTAGCCACATGCGGAGATTCATGCCATAGTGCATTCAGCTCTTTAGGTGACTCCATTCTAGCATTCATCACACTGATGCTTTCACCTCTGACATAGAGCATATCTTGGATAGTTTCCACTAGTATAGATCATCAGATCAGCCTACATGACATTCTAGAATTGGCTCAGTCATGCCGCATTGCACCACCCTTGGATCTAGTGCTCACCACCTCTTTCGATCAGCAGATCATTCCTCAACATGAGGATACCTATGCATAAGTGCGGTCCTGCCCTAGTGCAATGGACATCATCACATTCAACCATAGCACAACCTAGGGAGACTTAGTGTTTCAGCATGCACTTATGGCTATCGTATATATTCCATACTTGATGCAAATCATTGGTTGGATCTATGACTATAGATCGATCTCTACATCATCATTCTACACCTCCTATGCCTCAGGGACATCTTATGATTTTTCAGTTGTATTTCAAACTTCTAGGCCTTTATACTATCAACTCTTTCTTGATGAGCCTATGAAAGATGCTACATCCCATGCTAATGGATGTTTAGCCATGCACACATTAGACAACCTCTAGTTCATGACACTTGAGCATATAGGTTTGACAGGTTGCCATACCTTGTCAGTTTTATGAGCCTCTTCTTTAGCAGAGCAGTGTATCATACCTGCACCTTTGGCCCCAGGTTTCTAGCCCCTGGATCACTCTATCCACATTGGCTATGTGGTCTTAACCTCGCATCATTAGACAAAGATTATTCTACTATGGCATATCTCGCACATTGATGTAAGTTCTTTTGGGTTGGTGACACTCTTCTATGTCACAACCTACCAGATCACATCACCATAGCTACATCAACTAGCTTCACATCCGGATGCCTCTTCTACAAAGCAGCTGCACAATCCATGGCGACACATGACATGCTCTGTTGAGATATCGAGCTCCACTCGTGATATGCCAAGGTGACCGTTGTGCATTTATGTCACCGACTTGTTAGCTGCAGATGCGGTTGGTACACCGCCCACAAATAATAGTTGGATGACAGCTATCTTTATGTACTCTAGTTCATGGCTCAGTTAGTATGCCACCTTAGTTAGCTGAGTTTGGTTTAAGACCCACATATAGGGTTCTTCTAATTCTTCGTAATAGATTTCTTTTGGCTTACACAACTAAGAAGAGGAAAACTATTTTCAGCCTCCACCTTTGTGTGTATTCCCCCATTGTGTATGTGAGAAAGCCGCAAGTGAGACTCCTTCCCTCTCTCCCACTATCTTCACATGGTATTAGAGCCTGGTTCATGGTAAGGAGCTCAAGAAAGCAAACCAAGTTCATGGTGTCCTGGTAAGAGGACCAGTGTTGCTTTCCTTTTTTGAGTTTGGGAGCAAATCTATGCAAGTAGCACCGCCGGAAGTGCAAGAGTGCATTTTCTCAGATTGAGATGCCCTTCATGGTATGGTGAGAGGGCAATATATGCTGCGGGTAAGAAAAAAGCCCTTGGCGACCTTATTTTTCTGATTTGAGGCCATTTTGGGGCCCGTATTGAAGGCGAAAGTTCTTCGCATGCACTCAGAAAAAGGCCCTATTTTTGCTGTGTGACCACTGCTCTCTAAGTCGGTGAAAAGTTACCATAAAAATTGCATCATATGCCTATGCACAGAGATACTAGGAGTTACAGAATTATCCTTATTGCTTGTTGATGCCAAATCATCACTAGGAAGTGACTGTGTGGTCAAATACCACTTTTGTCAGTTTTGTAGATCTGCTTGTGTGAGGCAAAAGCTGTGTTTTTTGCACTGACAGAATATTTTGCAGTGTTCTATAATGGCGTCTGATTCTCTTTCACAGATTGTCATTGAAAAGCTTGACAAGAACAACTTCCAGGCATGGAAGTTTAGAATGATGAATTTCCTTATGGGAAAAGGCTATTGGGAGTTCATTACAGGAAATGAAGAAGAACCAGTTCTTCCTAATGTTCCCAATCAACAGGAAATGTAGGCATTTAAAGGATGGCATGAGAGAGCCAGAAAAGTTATGTACTGGCTTTCTATCAGTATTTCAGATTCTATGATTGTGCATATTCAGGATGCAAGTATGCCAAAGGAGGCATGGGATACTTTGGCAAAAACGTACAACAGCACAAATACGCAAGCCAAGAAAATGCAGCTCAAGCAGGAGTTGCACAATGTGTAGAGAGAAAATATGAGCATCAATGACTACCACATGAAGGTGAAGAAAATTGCAGATGCACTTGCTTCCATTGGGTCGCCAGTGGAAGATGATGATCTAGTTTCTGTGACCTTGAATGGTCTAGGAAAGGATTATGCACAGTTTCAGACATACATTGCTATCCATGAAAAATTTCCTGATTTTGAGGAGTTGTTTGCTCTTCTAATTTCTAAAGAGCAGAGAAATGGTGGTGCATCTCCTTCAGGAGGAACTTCAAAAGAAACTGTCTTCTACTCAAATGCTAGAAGAGGTAGAGGCAGAGGTAGAGGAGGCCAATCTAGAGGCCATGGTAGAAATCAGAATATGCAGCAAACTCAAGAAAACCAGTCCTATGGAGGAGGACGTAACTCTAGAGGCAGGGGGAGCCAAAGAGGCCGTGGTCGATGGTAGAGAGGCCAAAATGCAAACAGCAATGTTGAATGCTACTACTACAGTAAAATGGGCCATATGGCTAAAGACTGCTACAAAAAGTAGAATGACATTATGAATGGAAAATTGCAGCAGGCAATTATGCATCTTCTAGTAGACAGAGTGATGACAGAAATGAGCATCTGTTTATGGTGCAACACATGACCAATTCTGTGAACAATTTATATCTACCTAGTAGATCTTAGGTTCCCCAAGCACTCAAGATTGTCATGGACAAGTTGCAAGGTGCCCTACTAGTTAAGTTTACTACACCATTGATGATTGAGGTGAGCTACACTCCATCTAAGATTTCAAGTAACATGGTGACAATTGGTGCAATCTACTCAATTTTTAATGGCCCTTGGCTTTGAATTTTCGGTCTTTGGTGTTTAACTTGGGGGCTTCACCTCACTATAGTCCATACATTGAAGTCTATCATGATCACACACCAATTGAGCCATACACCTACGCATGCATGCGACTAATTTGTGATCATGGTCCATCTAGTAATTTTCTCTTTGTTCAACCAACAATGTGTCCATTTTCAATAATTGACACAAACTTCGATCACTCACTTACCATGATTGATCTAAATTTGCCCACAGTCAAAGATATTTGATGACCAGTGAGCTAATGCATATCATAGTTGACAACTCAAATTCATGTGTAGTGGAGGGCATGTGTAGAAACTCTAATATTTCATATGCATTGAAGGTAAAGAACCATGGTACCTATCAAGAACAAGGAGAAAACTAGTGCAAACAGAGAGGAAAAGGATGCTAGCAACTACCAAGGAATTTGCTAGCAAACTATGGCTCCTAGATATAACTCCAACAAGCAAAGGATGCTAGAAATGAGACATGATCATGCCTCAATATCCAACAAGCAAAGGATGCTAGAAATGAGAGAGAATTATGCCTCAATCTCCAAACAACAAAGTCGCTCTAGAAACTAAAGAAGAAATTCCTCATTCAACCTTGGCAAAAGGCATCTAGATAGCAAGACAGACTTGTAAGTATAAGTGGGCCACAAAATAAGTCTAAAGGCTCCATCATGCTAGCCTTTTCTCTTTCAACCCCCTTGAGGACTCATTATCAAAGCATTCATTGTAGGTAGGCAGTCAAGAGAGAGCCAACATCTTTAGAAAAAACATCACTAATGCATTTTGATGATAAATCGTTATATGAGGGGAAGGGAAAGTACATAAGCATTGTATAGATAAGGTGTTTGATACTGAACTTTATATATATATATACATATATATATATATATAGAGAGAGAGAGAGAGAGATTTCTTAGAGGGGGAGCGATTATCTCCACATCTTGGTTGTTTTCTAGTGTGTAGTCTAGTGGTGAATCATGTGTCGTGGGGATGTTGGAAGGATGCAGTTGAAGCCTCTACCCTCAAGAAACTCCTTGTGGAAGCTTTGTATGCACAATCCTCATGATCGTGTGTGAGTGATTCCAAGAGGGGGAAAGGAGAGAGGGGAGAGGGGAGAGGAATGGGAGGAAGGGAATGGGAACAAGAGGGAGCGAAGAATGGGGAAGTGGGATAGTGGCAATTACAAGACAACTTAGGAAGAGGAATCAAGAAGAATCAATGCAAGAGAATGAAGAGAAAGAGAGAGCTTCTATTTAAAAACTTGCAAGTACACAATGATGAAGACCAAATTCAAACTTTTGGCCTTATTCCACCTTTTAAAGGGAGGGCTAATCCTTGTACTCTCATGTTACCGTACCTCTCTCATTCTCATTTTACAACAACTTGGTCCCATATGGATCCAAGGCAAATGTCATATGCTAATCCTCACACTCTCTCCTACATCTTTGCTTACTTAACATAGTACATGAATTGTTAACCATGGCAACGGTTAACATGCCCCTTCCTATTCACAATTCATCCCTAGATGGTGCTTGATGTTTGACTTGAAGGCATTGTTCATGATATGGTACTGATTAAAGGTTCTATGGGAGATATGGCAAAATGGATGTAGTGGCTTCCAAAGGTGTGTCTCGAACATATCTTCAAAGTTATGAATGTGGTGACCATGAAGATTGTGTATGTAGAGGCACATTATTTAAGGGTCCCTTGTCCGAATTCAAGACTATTGATGATGCTCTTCTATTAACAAGTTGAGTAGGTATATCCCATAGAAAGAGGATGACCAGTCTAAAGAAATGCATTGTAGCTACAACTGTAGGATTAGGGATTGAGGAAAAGGTACTAATAATTGCCTCCATCTATGCTACTAGGAATAAGGAAGTGCCAACTTCTAAAAAGTCAAACCTAGGGAAATTGTGGACTATATTGGGATCTGCTGCCTGTATCTATTCAAAATTTGGCCATCTCCATCTCCGACATAGAGGAATAAAAGTGGGATCATTTTGCATGTTCAGACTTGTGCAGTAGTGCATTTTTCCAAAATGCTACATGCTTCAAAAATGGGATCTACCATTGTGGTTAGAGGCCTACATTAGCATCTATGTTGGGGACTTGAAAGAAATCTAGTTGGTTGTATCCTCATCATGTGTGCATTGATTTTTGTACCGCCACTTCCAAAAGTTGTGTTGGATCAGTTCTGTGAGAGCTCTCACCTCTAATAAGGCATAAACATAGGGCCAAAGGGCATGAGCCTCTCACAAAGGGGTGTGTATCTCTCTCTATTTACATGTATTCATGCAATGAAACAATCAATTGATTATTCACCATCTTCTTTGTGTCTCTCTTTTGTGCAACTTTGAGAGTCTCTTGTGTTCTATGTACCCCCTAGAGGCCTTTGGCCCCTACAACCTCCATGATATCCCTATGTGTGATGTGGAAGCTCTATAGCTTGCCTTTCCATCTATTGACATATGCCACTTCATTCACCATGCAAAATGAAGTTATGGCATCATACCATGTGTCATGGTTGGGAGTGCTGTCGTGCAACTATTGGTCTTATTCTTCATGAGTATGCTAGTCAACCTCCTCTTATCCTTCTTTGTCAGAGGGCCCCTCAACGTCAAAGAAGAGAACGAGTTTGAGGATTTTTTACCAATGAGTGCTACCCATGTCTTCTAGTCCCTCCTATTCAAGAGGATGCTATTGCTATCTATTTGTTGTGCCGTGTTGTGATGTGGAGGGATGTGAGGTGGGGCTAGGTGGGACCTGGGGTCTATGCTTGTGTGTGTGCATGTGATGGTTGAGCTAGGGCCAGTGCCAGGAGCTATGTCAGGGTGGTGGTGGTTATGGGGTGGAGTTGAAGAGGTTCCAAGGTGCATCCATGCCTTTTGGCTATACGTCTCTATTGAGTACGCCACATCAAAATCATCAAACTAAATTATGCTAGTTTGAATCATATTCTGAAGGTCTTGGAGGATATTATTGTCTAGTACTATAATTCCGATAGGGGCATACCTTTTCTTCTACTAGCCCAGTATGTGGTGGAAAATATATTTGGCATGACCCCGACCATACCCTTGCATACATTCTAGACTTTTGTTCATGGTATCTAGATTACAAGGTTGGTCTTTTGAGGCTAATGGCTTAATGAATTTGAGTAGAGGAGTAGCCATTGTGAAGAATATAGAATCATGTAGCACTCTAGTCCATGCCATAAAATTATATACAATGGGGTGCTAAAGGTTATATTTTGTGGGGGTTGCAAGTAATCCTAAACAAACACAAATACATTTCATTGCCAGTGCCTCTTGTGAATGACACTCTTGGGAACTCTATGTTCCTCCTCTAAGAGATTAATCTCATCTACAAAAATATTGGGTTATTGAGGGACCCCTTGCGAAATGGCTTCATCAAGCTCAGGACCAAGTGGCAGGAAAAATGTCATTGTCTCAGTGGCTTTCCATCTCTATTCCTTCGTTGTTCCTTCACTTGAGACCTATCGGGTTTTTAAACTACATGAAACTCAAAATCCTAAACCCTAAAGACTCTAGTCCACACCATAAATTTATATACAATGGGGTGGTAAACCCTAAACCCTAAATCCTAAAACCTAGAACCAAAACCCTAAATCCTAGAATTTGGACCCTAGACTCTAGACCCTACATTCTAGACTCTAAAATCTTAACCTTATCCACTAACCTATAAGCCCTGAATACGAAACCCTATACTTATGACCTTGGATGCTTGCCCTTACATCCTAGACCCTAAAATGTAGATCTTAGACCCTAGGCCTTGGGCTCTAGACCTTGGGCTCTAGACCTTAAACCATGGACCATAGATCCTAACCCTAGATAAATCCTAAATTATAATCAATAATTTATAAAATATATTGATATGTGAAATAGGTTGTGTGCACCCCCAACCTAATGCATGTGCAATAGGTTGAGTGTAGCCCTAACTTGCTGCATGTGCAACAGGTTGGCGGTGCATATAACCTAAGAAAATTTGACGATTTGTGCAATAGATTGTGTGCACCATACAGATCAACCCACTGCTAGGTGCAGAGGGGTCAGGGCAAATAGATTTTAGATTTCTAGATCCATCCATCCATTAGGGATACCCACTTGCCCCTTTTCTTAGGATAGAACCCCTCTAATTCATGCATCTAAAAATCCAAAATGATGAAGGGTACCCTCCAAGAAATCCCAATCTACCCTGTCATAGGCTTTTTCAAAATCCAGGACTAGAATTGCTAGCTTTTGTTTGCTATACATGGCCCACTTAGAAGGTTCCCAAAAAGAGAATATATTATCAAAAATGATTCTGCCATATACGAATTGTGATTGCATATCATGAATAAGATCTTCTAGAAATTTGGGATGCAAATGCAAGCTGATTCGCTAGGATTTTATAGCAAGTGCACCCAATAAAGTGATAGGTCTCCATTCTTACACTAAAATTCTGCATCCCCCTTTTGGGATTAGATGTATGATACCTTTGTTAAGTGAGTCAGTCATCTCATCGGAGTCCCAAACACTCTACAGGGCTAAGTTGATGTGATCGCCAATCATATCCCAAAAGATCAGGAAAAAAGAGGGTGTAAGCTCATCTAAATTCGGGCACTTACCCTTATGAAGGGAAAGAAGCATAGACTTAAACTCTGTGTTGGTGAAAGGTGCATCAAGAGAGACTCTCATATCGGGTTTCACCAAGATAGGCATACATTTCCAAATGAATTATCTAGCATCATTTGTGGCCTCACCACCAGGATCTATTGAGAGAGGGGAGGCATAAAAATATATATCTATGTGCATTACGACATCTGGATCTAACTGCAAAAATCCATTTGAGTAAGTAGAGAAACGTTCTCTCTATTATGCCTGGGTCCATGTGTAAAGAATCAATGCTTATTGACACTACCTCCCATCTGGATCCAAAAGGACTCTTGCATGAGAGGCATACTCTAGTCTTTGATCCAACAGATTCTACTTCACAGGAGATGAAGTTATGGCTACTCTCAAATCCATGAGTGCTTGGATGCATAAGCTCAGGCCCTGCAATTCAACATTCAACCGAGATGGATCTATCGTTAGTTCATCAGTCGGTCCTAGATGTTCGAGTGTTGCCTTAAACATACCCATTTGATTTTGTTGTCTGATGTTGGCATTATGTGCCTTGGCTTCTTCAACAGCATAATGTTTCATCAAGGCTACCTTGGCCTTAAGCTCCTTTTCCCTATGGATGGCTTGGAGCGTCTGAGGGGGTTGTAGTGTCTTTTCAATTTGCTCCCGTTAACCTAGCCATCCATTTCCACTCCATCCAGGGTAGCTATTTTGCATGCACCTTGCGGAGTAATCTCCACTATGTGGTAGGGACCCATGCCCCTGTACTTAAGTTTATGTTGGTGTTGCAGATGCTATGGAGTGCAAGATCTCCTTCCTTGAGGTCCTTATTTTTGAGGTTGCAGTTGAACCATTTTTTGTGCCATGCCTTCTCCACTTGGAGGCAAGGGGTTACATGCAATCTCATTTCATCTAGACATTTGAGATCGATTAAGCGCTATGCCAAGGCATTTTCAATGAGCCTTTTCTTGACCATGATGCAAAGGCTAGGCACTACATATTCCATTGGCATAACTACTTCCACACCAAAGGCTAGGATAAAGGGGGTGTAGTTTGTGCACACTTTGTAAGATGTTTAGTAGGCCCAAAATGCAGCAATGAGCTTCTGTTGGCAGCCGGTACAACTAGCTTCCACAGTGCAAGTATAATCTTATAGCATGTCTTATTTAAGCTCTTAGACAAGCCGTTTGCCCTAGGTTAGTATGGCATCAACTTCCTATGTATGATAATGAATTCACTAGTTAGGATCACTATAGTTTCATTAAGGAAATGAGTTCCTCGTCACTAATCAATCCTAAGGGGCACCCAAACTGTGTGATGACCTATTTGTATATACACAAAAGTGGAGAGTTGAGACCTTGGGATCACACCTGGCCTATTGAACCTGCTTGGATGAGCACTTGGCTCATTCCTTTGCCCACCCTAGGGTGACCTTCTTGGACCTAGCCTACAGGGGCTGGTGGGGTGCCTTGGGGTTTTGTGGCACAGGTGTTTTGTCCTTCCTTGCCTACATCTTTATTTCTATGCCTATGGCCCTGGCCTACATCCTCATAATGACCTTCAAGGGCACTTCCATTACTTGACCCTATTCAATACTTAGCAAATTGATGCTAGTGCTCTTGGGAAGGGTGGCCAGAGGTGCTGGTCTCCTTAGGGGGAAATATTTGAATAAATGCTCCACTTTGCACTAAGCACACAAGGGCTCGGCCACTAGGGTAAGATCCCTATATGGGCATTCCTTTAGAAAGTGTGGCCCTTGGCATTTAAAGCATAACACCGGAGGGCATTCCTTTAGAAAGTGTGGCCCTTGGCATTTAAAGCATGACACCGGAGGCTTCATTGAGCCTTTATATGGGCATTCACTTGCCTTGTGTGGACCTTGGCAAGTATAGCATTGGAATGGGGGCCTTCACACCACAGAGCTCATGTCTCTTACCCTCATGATCACGGGTGCTATCTTGAACACTGGGACATGTTGATCCTCATGAAGGATGCAATGACTTATGATGCCACTTCCCTCCTTGTAAGGGAAATAGTCAGGGTGCCCGTGATCCTATTCCGGCTCCTCCCAATCATTGGGTAGTTCCTCTACCAAAACTAGGTTGACTGGAGCTATACGATGTGGGGGAGGTTACAGACCCCGTATGGGTGGCAATAAGGGAGCCTGTTGTGCCCTATATTACCCTAGATTAACTGAAGGGGTACCTTGTGCATTCATTGGGTTGGGCGGGGCTGTCAAGTCTAATGGGGTTCTTGTTTGATAAATCGATTGGGGAGGGACCCTTGGGAATCTGCATTGGGAGGTGTCATGGTTTCCCCATCTATAGCAGTGTGCACAGTAGAGTGCTTGCCTTGCCCTAAGAAAGGGGCACTCATTGGAGAGGTGATTACCGTTGCATACCCCGCACCACACATTGTCTCTCTTGGGGAACAAGTGGGGGTTACTTGTGTCTCCTTGAGGTTCCTGACTTCCACTCTACTGGCCTAGCTAATTGAGTAGGCTGGAGGCCAACTCGCTCATATCCAAACCCTTAGGTTTGTTGTTCTCCTTCTTGGTAGATCTAGAAGACCTTACCGATTGTGATATCTCAGATATAGTTGTAGTTTTGTCCTGGACAACCTTATCCATCATATTTTCACTTATATGGATGGTTACCTTAATGTTGCAGAGTTTAAAGAAAGTGGGATTCATAACCATTAAGCGGTCAGGTAGCTTCGAGTCTACCAATTCGATGAGGAAGTGTGGCAGCAATCGTTTATCGCTCATCCTCACATGCATTTCACAGTGGGAATTGAGGTGTTTGATCCTAGCAATGTAATCACCGAGGGATTCCTTGTCATTATGTTTCACCTCATATAACTGATTAATTGGGCTCCACTTATGGCCACTGGGGGCAAACCCTACAATGAAAGCTTTCTGTAATGCCTCCTAGTTGACTTTCTCTTTGGGCTGAGGGCCCTATACCATTGGCCTACCTTATCATCCAAACTAAGGCCAAAAGCATTAACCATTTCTAGATCTCTAGGAGCACCAAATGCTTCACATATTTTCTCAAATCACTCCATGTGGGAGATCGGATCTCCTTCCCCAAGAAATTTAGTTATCAACTTGGAAATGGCTATGGATGGACTCCTAGAGTGATTGGTGATCCTTGCTCTGGGAATACGGGTGGGGTGGCCCCCATCCTAGTGTGTTCACCTGGATGTGCATCGCCTCATCCGATAGCACCATTTGGGAGGCTAGTGGAGGGAGCGCCAATGGCTCATAGAGGCAACCTCAATCCCTGGTGACAGGATCCACTGCATTGTGAAGATAGTGGGAGAGAAGGAAGGAGTCTCATTTGTGGCTTTCTCACATACACAATGGGGGAATACACACAAAGGTGTGTATCACTTTGACCATATAGGCATAGTGAATGGCTGTAAATCCATCATATTTCAGTCTATCCACAGGATACCTAGCTTTGGTAGACCTACACAAAATAGGCTCATTTCCAGGTGCTCTCAAAACATCCCTGGTCTTCCTTACTCTAGATGTAACAATAGAAGGAATACCCAACTCATCATCAATGCTCTGTTCTAAGCCACTGGATTCACCATCCACATAAGAGTGACCTGCATTCACATCAGACATGGGCTGATCTACCTTCTCTTTTCCTTTTCGTGATACCTGCATACCACTATCTACATTTCTTTGAGAAGATTCTCCTTATCTCAATCTGCCCGTTCATGGCGAAGTATGTGAACCACTACTAGAGGACACTACAGGTCCGCTAATATTTTGTGATTGCTGCTGTAAATTCTATGCAACATTACCATTTTGTGCATCGACATCATCAATCACATTTATTGGTTTATACCAACTGCTCATCTCATCAAAAACAATATATCTGCTCACTGTAAACTTACAAGTAGAAGGGTTATAGCATCTATACCCTTTCTGCTGTAGAGAATAACCAATAAAGATGCACTTCTCAACCTTTCGATCCAAGTTGGCCCTCAACTCATCTGGCACATGAACATAGGCAATGCAACCAAAAATTTTCAAATGAGAAATATCTGGTTTCCTACCAGTATACATCTCCTCTGGTGTCATGCCATGTATTGCTGTAGTGGGAGTCCTGTTCATTATGTAAACTACTGTAGCAACTGCTTCAGCCCAATAATAATTTGGTAGGTCTTTTTCATTTAACATGCTCCAATATGCTTGTTTTTCCTTTCTACAAGTCCATTTTGTTGTGGGGTATGACTGCATGAATATTGCTACTTTATGCCATGCTCCTACAGGAACCTTGCAAACTCATTTAAGAGGTACTCTCCCCCTCCATCTGACCTTAGGCATTTTATTTGCAGGCCTATTTCTTTTTCAACCATAGCTTTAAAAGCTTTGAAATGCCCAAACACTTCACTTTTCTTTCACCCAAACTTTTCTGCTGTAGTCATCAATAAAAGTGACAAAATAATGACAGCCTCCAATAGATGTAGCTTTAGTAGTCCACACATTAGAGTGGATTAATTCCAATGGCTTCTTACTCTCTTGAACATGTCTAGGAAATGGTTTCCTTGCCTATTTTCCAAATTGACAGGCTTCACATACCTTATGCATTTTTGCAACCTTGAATTTAGGCAATCCTGCAACAATTTTTTGGGCCTGCATTGATTTAAGTTGTTGTACATTAACATGACCAATGCGTTTATGCTAGATATCAATATTTGCAATGACACTGGTCCCATGTGCAAACATTTCTACACTCAATTCAGGCATGTCCGCATCCAATGTAAACATCCTACCCTTCTTCTTTCCTTTTGCTATCAAGCGACTGTTATTTTTCATATCCTCAACAAAGCATCCATGAGGATTAAATCTAAGCTTTGCTTTGAAATGCCCAAACACTTCACAGGATCTCTTGGCATAGGAATGGGCACAAACGGTGCCCCTTCAAGAGCAGAACAAGTGGCAACGCACCCCCGATCACCCAGAAGACTTAGGGTTGGAAGACCATGAGCAATAAGAGTTCCGGATGTACAAGGAGGTCTCTACACAACTAGCCACTTACACACTCGCACCATGCACTATCCCCCAGACACTCCAAATGCACTTCAATGCACAAAACCTTATATTCCACCTAGATCTCACAGCCCCACTCCCTCCTAACACCCTCCTAACAATCCTCCACCGTAACCCCAATCACTACTGTCCCATTCTCGCCATGTCCTATTTTTCATTAGATCTTTAGCCATCTAGTCTCTCTCTTCTCTGCCCATCTGACCTCCAAACTCTCGCCACCCATCCCATTCTGCTCAATTTCCAAGCTTGGTGATGCATCATCATGAAGTCCACTAGTTATACCATGGATGATGATGTGATCCAATTAGCAAAGCCCGAGGAACTCTGCCCATGGGTCTGCAACCCCAAAAGTCTACAAGCCGACATTAATTGGATGCAGACCTATGACCGAGTCTCCATAATACAATCTCAAGGGCATCTTGGGATGTACCATCCATGACCTACAAGCCCCTCGGCATTATAATCCCCTTTAATCAGGTGCTACAAGCTCTCCAAGACTCACTTGACTCCTTGGTGAGCAATTTTGAAACAATACATGTAGCATATCCCGAGGAACTAGCCAAGGAGGAAGGCCAAGAAGCCATCTCAATATTTAATTCTATCGCCCCACCTGCTGAAATCCCACAACCACCTCCTCTAGATCCTGCCTAGCCCACCCAGCAAGCCACCCAACCTCTCCCGCCTCCCCTTTATCGCACCACTCTGCCCGAATATTCTTCCAACGCCTCTAACACCACCATTGCATAGCACAAGACCTCCCTGTCCGTCTCTTGTATGGCTCCGGTCGACCTCCCTGAAGAGGCTCTCAACACGTTGCTCAAGGCAGCCAATTTTGTCAAAACGATTGATGATACAACACCAACAACACGCACCACAGAGGAGGAATCCATGCCCATTGAAGATGACGAGGCTTCGCAAGCTCCTCCCTCCTCTTTGTCGAAAAATGTACAGTGGCACCCCGACTTGTAGTTGCTCCAAGAACTACCAGATAGTGCACTTATGCACCATTGGAAATGCCAACTCGAGGGCTCCCACCCAGTCTTTCCGATGACTGGCAACACACACATCCAAAGCGCACAAGAGTAGGATACTGCCTCACCCCCAATGCTCCAGTCCCATAGACCGATGCGGATGCCGGCGGTCTACAGCCTCGCTGGTGCATTCCCTTTCTCAAAATGGAGCAGTTTTGGTAGTACTACAGTAGTGCCCACATCGATCATCGGATCCATCCCTTGTACATGCCAATGGAACAACGATGGACTTGGGCAAAATTCTAAGAGCTCTAGCAGGACCCTAATATGTTGTACAATTTTTTGAAGTACAATTTCCCCAAAGAAATGACTCAAGAGGGATTTTGCTTCCGCCTGCAATCATGCAACGACACGTATGGCTCGGTACCCGATCTAGACATGGTGGTAGCGGTCCATTTCAACTGCCTCCTCCTCTTACTCCTCTGCAACCTCCCTGCCCACAGTCGCCCCATCGACATCCGCCTCCACAATCTGGCCAATTAGATTGTCTTCAACCCTGATATCAGTCCTACGCAGTTTCAGGACTTCTGCCTCTACCTCCGCATCTGCAATCTCCATGGCTGCCACATCTGCACGTATGAGGATGGATATGCATGCCACCCACTTTTGGAAGTATCATTCGTACCTAACTCGGGTCACTCCACACCAGTTGGACCGCTACGCAGTCCTATAGATAGTCCTCACCACACACCTCGTCTAGTGCGGCTGAAGCTTAGCAATAGGAAGGGGGGCATGTTAACATCCATGGAGTATAGTCACCAAATGCAGGGTAAATCAGTGATCACAGGTGATTAGGCTTCATTATTTACTTCAATGTTTGCAGAGCTCAAGGAGTTCAAGCCCCAAATACCCCAAGGTCAAAGATTATAGGCAATGGGCACAGGTTGCAAGTTCCAGTAGCAAGCTACGGTTAAGTGTCTCGCGGGAGTCAAGCCACAAGTAGCCCAAGATCGGGCTTGCCACTCCAGGTTTTGAGCCTTGTATAGGGGGGTTGAGCCCCAAATAGCTTAGGTCTTAGAGGCGCGAGGCTAATACAAGCACTATTTGGGAGTCGGTTAGGAGCACCTCCTAACGTGAGGCTTGTCCCAAGTGCTCTTATATGGTTAATACAAGCACCCTATGGGCCCTAAATCCTTTTAATGTAAAGAAAGGGAGAGTGCTAAAGGGAGATTGTCTTTGGTTTTCTCTTGTCTCCTTTGTAGTGCCCTTGTGTTTTCCACTCCATTCCCCTTCACTCTCCTCTTCCCTTCTCCTTCTCCTTCCCTTCTCCCCTCTCTTCTCCCCTCTCCCCCTTTCCCTCTTTCTCTTGTGGAAACACATTGCAACAATTCGGAAGCCGCTTGAGTGACACATGCATACGGCTCGTGCCTTGCATTGCTCTCACAAGGAGTAGCTTGGAGTGAAGGCTCCATTGACATCTCTTCAACATCCCCACAACACGTGAGTCACCATCAAGACAACACAAAGGAGCTACCTTCATCAAGGAGCCTCTTCTCTTCACATGGGAGCTTCTTTTTTTGTTTCATTCTTTTTAGAGTATTTGCTTGGGTGCTTGATTTGCTTGGCTACTATTTTCCTAGTCTAAATCTTGAGCTAAATGGAGGACCTTGTGTTGACACTTGGTTCCACTCACCCATTAGGTTACTTGGCTTAGTGACTTGTGCATGCACAATGCCTAACTGGAAGATGCTCTCTCTTGTACTCCACAAGTGGTCTATAATAATATTACTACTTTTGGTGCTTGGTTGCAAAACAATGTCATGAACTAATGAGTCGGTGTTGCATGGGTGATAACCATATGAAGACGGGTGAAATGAGTAACTGGAACAATTATGCGAAGAAAAACTAGATTGCAGAGGTCTTATATTAATCTAAATGCCTCAACCCATACAAAGAGCTAGCAGTAGCATAGACACTCACCTCGGTTGGAGGTGGACTGCTCACTCCTCACAACATGACTCAAAATTCCTAGGACTTGTCTCTCATACAAGACACTTGCGAGCCAAAAGCACATCTTCCTCATGACTTCTCTTGTAGAATGGTTTTTGTTCCACCAGGCATTTCTAGCAACAACTAACCTACATCCTATCCAGGAACCTACCTAGAGCGCTTACTCTAGTAGGACCATAGTGTGGGCAACCTATTGCCTGCTACCCTTGCCACTCGGAGATACATTGCTTGGCACTTGGCTACTTATCGGGCCAACCAAGGTGCTTGGTTTCCTGGCACTTGGTCATGTTCGTGATGTTGAAGTGTACAAATTTATATTTATACCCGCTTCTACTGCACTTGTGTCTCAAAAAAATTAGTAATGGGGTGATTGGAAGACTTGTACAAAATGTTGCCACATGAGTTTATGCTCAGTGGTGGTTATCTCCAGTAATTTTTTATGAGCCAAAATATTCTAGCATTGTTAAGGCATTTGGGAGAGGCAACTCCTGGATATTGTGCATGATAGCTTAGTGCTTGGCCTTGTAGTTGCCCACTAATTTGCTACCTTGGTCTTCATATGTTTGTCAAACCCGTGCACGGCCCGTCATAGAAAGACTGATGCCAGTAGATATTCCAAGGGGTTGACTCAGGTTGGCATTTGTTATAAAATTGGGGCTCAAAAGGGAGTTTCAACAACCACCAAATCTAGGGTCTGATAGGTGTCCTAGAAGTTTCTCTGCCAAGGATGGACTGAAAAATATTTGATGGCTTACATAGGGCCGTGGGAAAAACTTATAAGGGAGGAGACAAGGGCTTTGCAAATTTAAAGGACGAGGGGGATCTGGGGTACCTATGGATGAGACTTCAATTGGATATTGGGACCGTGGTCAAGCACCTACTCGGGAGCCTCTGGCTCATCCAACATCAATAAGGCATGGGCAGCCGATACTTCAAAACGTGTTGACTATAATGAGCTCGGGTAGCACCTAGAGTTGTTTATTATTAGGATCCCATCATCTTTGACCCAGATGTACGAATAGTCCTCCCTAGTGTCTGTGTTATAGAAGAGGTACCCTAGGTTGGTCCTCCCTAACCTAGCTAGTCGTCTTCATCATCGTGGTCCCTTCTTGGCCACTTTCTGGGATGTTCATCATGTGGCACACAAAGCATCCTCTTGATTGTCTTGGTTGAGCTACAAAAACTCCGTGATTTGAGCTTGAAGCCTTTTAATCTTGGTAGCATCATCTATCAATATACCTGGGTGGCTTCCAAGTATCTAATGCACTACCACCATCTATGGTTCCACTCTCTGCTATGTGCGATCCTCTTCTCAGCTTCAAAAAGTAGCTTCTTGTACTACTCATACTGTATATGTAAAGCATCATGCTCTACCTTCATCTTCTCATTGCTCTGAGACAGAGCCTGGAACACTACCTTCAACTCATTGTGGTCCATCTATAGGTGTGTTTGGGCTACTTGTTGAGCTTGATTATGGATAGCTACTCTCGTTGTGCAATGCACACGAGATGAGGAGGTACCCAATCCTTGGCCAATTGGTAGAGGGTGCACAAGGCACCATCAACTTCTGTCGAGAGTTGGAACCAAATGATCGTGCATTGGTGTTTCGCTAAGAGCAAGGAATCATCCACAAAAAACAATTTATTAACTCCCTGGTGCTTAGGATTACTCGGAGGAGGAAAGGCAGGCTATGCGACCAAAATTCATTAGCTCATCTATGGCTACTCTTCTAGTTGAAGAAATTGAGTGCTTGTGGACACCTGACCAAGAGACACGAGGGTAGACATTGGGGTAGACACCAATGTTGAAACTATTGCTTGGCTAAGGGGTCAATAGGATCAAAGACTTCAACTATAATAATAGGGTTGGTAAAAATTACAGTCGTAGCAAGACTGACACTGGTTACCATCCACTGTCAGTAAAAATAATGGTATCAATATTGAAGTCAAGGACAAAAGAGAAAGGTTATATAGCAGGGGGGAGAGGTGTAGTAGTGATAATAGGAAGAAAAAGTAGTGGATAGAGGTGTGGTTATGGCATTGGAGGCAGTGACAAAGGCTGACTTGAAGGCAGCAATAGTTACATTGCCAAAGGCAGAGATGGCTATGGTGGCATCCAAAATGGAGGCAGTAATAGTTGCACTGATAGAGACAGAGATGGATATGGCAGTGGAGGTAATAGTGGTGGGATTAGAGAGAGCGGCCGAGGTGGAAGCAGAGACAAAGACCAAGGCTGATATGGGCACTTGCAAGGATAGGGACCGGGGCAGGGTTGGGGAAATAGGTGTTTGAGCAATTACACTAGCGAGTGGAGTAAGAAAAGGTACGTGTCTAGAGGCAAGCCAATATTGAAGCATACAAAGAGGAGGCCCAAGCTTATATGCCTACAATTCAGCTACCTTCTTTAGTTCTTGATCAAAAGACTTCATAATAACAAGGTGAATGATCAAAATCATTCATGAGGCCTGCCCAGGTCCAAAATAGAAAGAAGAGAAAATGAGGGAGGAAATGGTGGAGATCACATGCCCCCAATGGAAGAAGAGAAAGAAGAGAAAAATAGGGAGAAAATGGTGGAGATCAACCAATCACAAAATTGGATTTTAAAAAAGCCAAAAACATATTTTTCTCTTCTAAAGAAATCATTGTCACTATAGCCTAGCCCCAAGGGCAAGCCAAAAACATTGAGCCAATTGATGGGGGTAGGCTCGCTCAATAGAATGCAATGGCCAATTGAACACAAGTATGTGTAATATTGCCTGCACTTTTCTTTAGGCCGATGAACTCATAAAGAAAACAAAAGGAATGGCAAACTAGTGGATCAATCAACTTGTTGATCCAATAACCTTGAGATGTAAAGAATGTACCTAGTTCGAAGTAAGAATCGTGCATTGCATGATCCAAAAGTGGTGCTGAAGTTGGCCGACTGGAAGCAAAAACACCGCTCCATACAACTCTTGAGTCAGGGGTATGCATCAACCATCAAATAAGACGTTGTCATCAATGACATACGTGTTCATGATGACTTTGGCAACATCAGCGTTCCAAACTTTTACCCACAGAAGAGAGGTGAAGCAGGAGATACAAGTCCAATGAAGCCATGAGCGAAGAGGCTCCTAAGTGGAATCAGTAGGGTGTGGAGGTTGAAAATGAGGGTGGACACAACGAGAAGTAGATGGGGTAGAGGATGAAGCACCAAGGGCAAAAGATGTAGCAACAACAAAAGAAATTGGTTGAGAGAATTCATGCTGGGAGGAATCAGAAGAAGTTGCATAAGCCATGAGAACGAGAGCATAGAGGCATGAAGTGTGAGGAGGCTAGAGAGCTAAAAGATGAAGATGGCAATGTTGCAATAAGAGTGTGTATTGCGAAGAAGAAGGAAACAATTCATCTTTTCTTAGCTTGCATGCTACAACCAATAGTTTGGACTCTTGCGACATCATTAAGTGTAACATAAGTGCGGCCTTGAACTCTGTGAAGCCCACATTCAGCTCATATCCTACTAGATTAAATATGTCATTAATAGCACCACTACTCTGATGTTTTTCTTGAACAATCTACATGTTAGAACGAGAAGCAATAACCAAGTATGTCTTTTCTTGTTAGGACTTCACTTGGCTCCCATTGAATGCTTGGGAATTACCTATCCTTGGAGATCAACCAACTGCATTGTCTCATTGTCAAACACCTCAATAAGATGGTATGGCCCATCCCAACCAAGCTTCAAATTTGGCTTTAAGGACCAAGATTGGCATTACAAAGAAGAACTAACACCTTCTTAAGATGCTTGGGCACAATGTGCCTGTTGTGCCAAGCTTTCTGTCGTCATTGGATTACCTACCAAGCTACTTGAACCCACAATTCATCCAGCTCAGCAATGTTGATGTAATTGCTTTTGGAGATGGTTCTCCAAGGTGGTGCTCGGCAGCAACCTAGAGATTGGATACCAAGAACTCCAAGGGACTACTTCTAATCCAAAATCCACATGGAATGGGGCTATTACCTTGTAAGCGGTACGATAAGCCCATAATGTTGCATGTAGCTCGGTATCCCAATCATGCTGGTGAGTACTTCTTGTCTTGGTGATGATGAACTTAATTAATTTGGTGGAAGACTCAACCTAGCCATTGTAGCGTGGCTAATAAGTTGTGGCGACCCGATGCATCACCATGAATTCCTTGCTTAGAGATTCACATACTTTGCTCATGAAGTGAGTTCCTTGGTCACTAACAAGTTCAATTTGACACCCAAATCTACATATGACATTTTCAAATAAGAACTTGGCCATGCGTTGACCTCTCAATGTGTTGACCTCTCAATGCACTTGGTGGCATAATCTATGGTTGCCAAGATGTACGTGTTTTGCATATATTAAGTAGTCTTGAATGGCCCCATGAAATCTAATTCCTAAGGCTGGCTTGGTTGAATAGGCATATGATCTTTAGGAAGCAAATCAGCCTATTCACTAGCACACATCACCACTTGGTGGCATAATCTATGGTTGCCAAGATGTACGTGTTCTGCATATATTAAGTAGTCTTGAATGGCCCCATGAAATCTAATTCCTAAGGCTGGCTTGGTTGAATAGGCATATGATCTTTAGGAAGCAAATCAGCCTGTTCACTAGCACACATCACACCTAGCACATCAAGCATGAGCATCCTTGAATAGGGTTTCCCACGGTAGCCTTGCTTGCAAGACCTTTGAGTAGTTAACTCCCCACCGAAGTGGCCACCTCTAGCCCCCACCTCTGGCCCCAATGTGAGACTCGGTGACAACTACTTCTCGTTCATATGGCAAAACCTATCCATGGAGTATACCATCGTCTCCTTGGCGGTATATTGGCCACCAATTAGAGTGTATTGCTAGTCTTTCAACGTGATATGTTTGCACTTGTCCCTGGCAAGTGCTAAGGGAGGGTTTCGTGAAATAGTATTGCATCAATTCATCATACTTGGTATCCATAAATCCAACAACAAACGACTATTCATCAGGAAGTTCGGTGGAAACACCTTGATTTTCCTTTGAGGTAGGCAACTGAGACAAACAATCTGCCCCAAGACAAACAATCTTCCCTACTAGCATGGGTCTTCTGGGATTTGTGAATAATCTTGAAATTGAACTCTTGAAGTAAAAGCATCCATCGAACTAGACAACCTTGAATGACTGTTTTGTTGATCAAATGCAACAATGCCTGGTTATCCACATAGAAAATAAATTGATTACCAAGCAAATAATGGTAGAATTTATGTACGCTACAGACCATGTTAAGTGCCGCTCTCTCGGTGGTACCATAATTGCACGCGGGCCCACTTGCATAGTAAATCGGGTAATCTAGCTTACCCTCTAGCTGAGCCAAAATAATCCCAATTACATAACCAGATGCATCTACATGAACATGAAAGATGATATCCCACCTAAGTTGGTGAAGAATGGGTGTCTCAGTGGCTCGCTTCTTCAAATCAAGGAAAGTTGCCGCTAACTCCTCGGTCCATTGAAACTTGGTAACCATTTTGGTCAACTCATACCAAAGACCATCAATTTTTACAAAATCTTTAATAAACCTTCTGTAAAAATGGATGAAACTCACAAACGACCTAAGTTGAGTAAGGTTCTTGGGTTCAAGCATTTTCTCAATGGCCTTGATTTTACCTGGCTTAGTGTGGATACCTTCCTAGAAATCACACATGGCCAAGCAATGTGACTTTTGGCTGGGTTAAGTCATGTCACTGAAGATTTCCCTTTGAAATTATATTTTGCACTATGAGTAGCCCTTGAGTAGCCTATAAGACCACTTTTTAGGTAGCTTATACGCTTAACTACTATAAGACCACTTTTCAAGTAGCTTATACGCTTAACTATTGAGTTTAGATTTAAAAAGACAAACCTTGAAATTTGTCTTCCAAAAATAAGTGATCTAAGTACCCTCTCCTCCTCATTCCTTTTAACTAATTGGTTGACAGATTTTATTTTTGTTGTCAATACTTAGTTGACCAATGTTATCAAAAGTTTAGAGTTGAATTACAATTGCAAGAAGAAGAAAGAGCTTAAGAATAGGCTAAATCTAATTGAGGACATATTTCCAAAGCCTTCTCTACTGTTTATAATAAAACTCTAAGGTGAGTAAGAAAACAACAATCATTAAAATGCATTAAAAGTATTCCAGACATCTAATCGATTAGCATTGATATAACATTATGTATGACAACCACCCCCCTCCTATCGTCTTCTACAAGCAAGGTGTGCGGGACATGCTACACCTACCCTGTCCTATCGTGTCTTACAAGCAAGGTGTGGGAGCATTGCATTGGAGGAGATAATGTTTTCTCACATTCCTTGATGTCTCACTAAACATTGTTTTGGCGTATGGTGGGTTACAAAATGGGGTGAGGTGAAGGTAGAGCTCACGTGGAGTGGTGTATATACTTGTTTGAAGTTGTTTCCAAGAAGGTTTGGGAAATTGCGATGCACGCAGCTGCCCACCTTGTGAAGCAAATCCACATCCTGCAATCTCATTGGCCGCACCCACGTGCCTTCACGTGTCGCTGCTCCACTCTCACGCCCCTTATAAACTTGCCCTTCTCCTGCTTTTTTCTTAGTCTACTGCGTCGTAAACTCTGTCTTAGCTTAGCTTGCGAGAACTTCGGCAGACGTTTTCATTGTGCGCTCGCTTGTAGTTCGCCTTTCTGATCGCCCATCTGCCCAATTTCTTTCGCCCTCTAGCACTCGTCGCGTTTTTGTGCTTTGTCGCGTTGTATTAGGCTCCTCAGTCTTACCGACTGCTATTTTTCTAGATGTCTGCATCTGCACCTGCACCTGCACTTGAATCACTCGCATCGGAAATCAGGTGCAGGTGCGGTTGCAGACGTCTAGCGATCTAGCTTGCATTGGCGGCGATTGACAGATCGAATCGGGGACGTATTTGCTTTAAGAGTTCTCGTCGCTGGGCTCCGATTAGATCGGGATCCCGTTTCAACCACACTGTCTCAAGCCTTTTAGGCACATATGTTTTATGTTTTTCCGGTAGAGTGGAAACGATTTAGAAACTACCCACGATCCATCGCATCCCCATTAAAATGCTGCTCTGCAAGCAGCATGTGTTGGCTGCCCCAGCCCTCCAACGTCATTGGCTGCAGAAATGGGTGCCCACCGGTGGGCACCCAAGAGCGCCTTGCCCAGGCAGAGCAAGGTGGCAGTGACTCAGCTTTTGGAGTCTCGGATGCCATTCTCAATGAGCAAGTCTTACCATTGTTTTTTAATGCCCTCTTCGAACAACAAACAAAGAATGTCAGATAGGCAAAATCACGTGTAGTGACTTTGGTACGATGGAAAGTCAAGCCCCATTTTTTTCCTTTCATGTTTTCTAGGTTAGAGAGAAGTTTGTATGATGAACTTACACATATCTTTCAATTAATTAATCAATCAATTAATCGATTGAACTGGCCCTCCCTCGTCCCCTTTCTCAATTAACCTATATATTTTATGATAATTTATGTTACTCCCTCCCCTTTTCTCACCACCTCTCCTTGGTCTCTCCCTCTGCTCCCTCCCCTCTCCCTCTCACTCGTTTCTTTCTCTCCACCCCCCCTCGCTCACCCTCCCATCTCCCTCTCACTTGTCTCTTTTGCTCCCTCTCTCCCTCTTGCTTGGCTCCTCCCCTTACCCCTCCACCCTCTACCTCCTTTGCCTCCCCTCTCTCACTACTTGCAGGTTCCATCTCACACCCTTCCTTCTCTTCTCTTTCTTGGTGTCCTTAGGAGGCTTTCCTAGCCCTCCATTTGTGCCTGTGATCTATCACCCCCCCTCCTCCTTATGTATGTCAAGCTTTTGGATGCAGAGGCTTTTTGGAAGAAGCTTGTGCCACTACCATCTACAATGAGACTTCTAGATGAAGCTTGTGCCACTAGCCTACCCCCCTCGTGTGACATTCATCTTACTTAATTGAAAGATTGCCTCTTGCTTTCCTTAATGAAACATTGTGCCCTTCCCTTATTGAAACAAATTAGTATGTTAATGTAAATTTATTTTGGGGGGTCCTATTGAGGTTGATGTTGTAAAGAGAGAAGGAAAAGAACTTAAGGTGGAACACTCTTAGCAAACTCGGATGGAGATGGTTAAGAGTGCATTGATCCACCTCAATTAAAGCAACCCCATTTACTCCTTGCCCTAATGATGGGTTGTAGTTGTATATGCCCAAACTTATAATGGTTTGTTACTCAAGGGGCATAAAATTGCATTATGCAGCCCAATTGTCGATGAGCCTCAAGGCAAGCCAACCTACCTTATGGCAAAGGAGTTAACTTTCTACAAAGAGCTTAGTTATAGATAACAAAAAAGCTAAAGCTTAGTCATGTGGTTACACTCTCAAGCATGTGGTTACACTCAAGATTTGTCTCTTGCTTCTTTTTTCAAAGTAGCATTTTTCATGCTACAAAAAACTAAGCAAGACATTGTAAGTGGCAATTTAGATGATGATGATGGAAATATGCTATAGTTGAAGAGTAATATACCAAAGTTGTAGGCGAAGTCCTTGCATGCTAGGGATCTTACATTTAAAGTTTTTATGGAATTTAACAACTCTCTTCTTGATATGTGTGTATAGTCATTTAGTCATTTCCTTGCATAAGTGATTAATGAATCACATTTCTTGATGCTTTGTGGACTTTCAATATTCTAAAAGTCATAAATGATTAATGAATCACATTTCTTGATGCTTTGTGGACTTTCAAAATTCTAATAGTCATAATAAAGTAGACTTGCATGTGGAATTGAGAATTTCCTTGCCACTCTTGGCAACACACATGGAATTGAGAATTTCCTTGCCACTCTTTAGTCATTTCCTTGCATAAGTGATTAATGAATCACATTTCTTGATGCTTTGTGGACTTTCAATATTCTAAAAGTCATAAATGATTAATGAATCACATTTCTTGATGCTTTGTGGACTTTCAAAATTCTAATAGTCATAATAAAGTAGACTTGCATGTGGAATTGAGAATTTCCTTGCCACTCTTGGCAACACACATGGAATTGAGAATTTCCTTGCCACTCTTGGCAACACACATGGAAGCAATTTGCTATTTACTAAATTTTATTGTCAATAGGGATGGTTATGTGAGAGATTGTGGGGTTGACATACAATATAAGGAATTCCTTGAAACACAATTATATGCGCATGGGCTCAAAATGCACCTTACAATTTACATTTTAACAAGCATAAGGAAAATTCATTAAGAAGAGAGGTGTATAGCACATGGGCTTAATAAAAAATCTACTTTTTAGATAGTCATTTCCTTTGATAAGTAGACTTGCATGTGGAATTGAGAATTTCCTTGCCCTTTGATAAGTAGACTTGCATGTGGAATTGAGAATTTCCTTGCCACTCTTGGCAACACACATGGAAGCAGTTTGCTATTTACTAAATTTTATTGTCAATAGGGATGGTTATGTGAGAGATTGTGGGGTTGACATACAATATAAGGAATTCGTTGAAACGCAATTATATGCGCATGGGCTCAAAATGCACCTTACAATTTACATTTTAACAAGCATAAGGAAAATTCATTAAGAAGAGAGGTGTATAGCACATGGGCTTAATAAAATCTACTTTTTAGATAGTCATTTCCTTTGATAAGTGATTATTGAATCGCATTTCTTGATGCTTTGTGGATCACATTTCTTGATGCTTTGTGGACTTATTCTAATGTTCATGAAGTAAGGCAAATGAAAAAAACCCCCAATGTGGAATTGAGATTTTCGTTGCCACTCTTGGCAACACATATGGAAGGTAGTTTGCAATTTTGGTTATTTACTAAATTTTATCCTCAATAGAGATTGGACAGAGATTGTAGGGTTGACATACAATATAAGGAATGCGTTGAAACACAATTATATGCACATGGGCTCAAAATGCACCTTACAATTTACATATTAACAAGCATAAGGAAAATTCATTAAGAAGAGAGGTGTATAGCACATGGGCTTAATAAAATCTACTTTTTAGATAGTCATTTCCTTGGATAAGCGATTATTGAATCACATTTCTTGATGCTTTGTGGACTTATAATATTATAATGTTCTTATTCTAATGTTCATGAAAGGCAAATGAAAAAAACCCCCAATGTGGAATTGAGATTTTTGTTGCCACTCTTGGCAACACATATGGAAGGTAGTTTGAAATTTTAATTATTTACTAAATTTCATCCTCAATAGAGATTGGACAGAGAATGTAGGGTTGACATACAATATAAGTAGGGTTGACATACAATATAAGGAATCCTTTGAAACACAATTGCATACCACATAAGAAAATAGCACATAAGAAAAGATTGTAGGGTTGACATACAATGTAAGGAATCCTTTGAAACACAATTGCATAGCACATAAGAAGAGACACGTATACCACATGGGCTCAATAAAATCTACTCTTTAGATTAATCATTTTCTTGCATAAGAGATTAATGAATTGCATATCTTGATTCTTTGCAAATATTCATGAAGTAAGACAAATGAAAAATAATGCCCATATGGAATTAAGATTTTCCTTGCCATACTTTGGAAGGTGGTTTGCTATTTTGATTTTTTTAAAAATTATATCCTCAATAAGGATATTTATGTTAGAGATTGTAGGGTTGACATACAATACAAGGAATCCATTGAAACACAATTATATAGCACATGGGCTTAACAAATAGGGTTGACATACAATACAAGGAATCCATTGAAACACAATTATATAGCACATGGGCTTAACAAATATGCCTTTTAGTTTACATTTTAACAAAAATATTGCAAGAATAAGGAAAATTCATTAAGAAGAGAGGTGTGTACCATATGGGCTTTATAAAATCTACTTTAGCATTATAACCGAAATGGATTATTTCAGATTGTAGGGTTGACATACAATACAAGGAATCCATTGAAACACAATTATATAGCACATGGGCTTAACAAATATGCCTTTTAGTTTACATTTTAACAAAAATATTGCAAGAATAAGGAAAATTCATTAAGAAGAGAGGTGTGTACCATATGGGCTTTATAAAATCTACTTTTTAGTTTTCATTTAACGAAAAGCTACTAGCATTATAACCGAAATGGATTATTTCAAATTAGATGTCAAACCAATTTGAGTCAACATATAAATAGCATCTAGATGTGGTTTTTAAATGCCCCTTCAAGTTCCATGCTTTTAATACAAAGTTTCAACTATCAGCTTTTATACATTGATCTTTGGACAATAGATTATTCTTTAAGAGGTCCACTCAATAGTACGTATGAGAATACAAAATTTTTTCTCATGTGCATCAAAGTACGTGCACAAGCACAAATGCACATACCCTATGCATGTGTGTGTGTGTGTGTGTGCACGCACGCATTCGCCTATGCGTGTGCATGCATAAGCACATCAAAGGCTACAATAGCCCATGCTTTCATAGCAAGTTGATGAAAGCACTTAATCTTTTTCTACAATTAGAACACCAGAAAGAATGACAACATGAAAGGATTTTAATGGCTCTGAGAGACTTTGCTTGGAATGCAAATAAAATCAAATATTGAAGGAATTGCCTAATAAGGAGGATGTTAAACCCCTAAAGCAACATCTTGGGGATTGAACTATGGAAAAAAATGAATGGGCAAGGACTAGGAAGTGAACAACCAGACGAGGAACAAAGGACCAATGTGGGCGAATTAGGAGGCAACCCCTTCGCACCAATCGACATGGTCTTTACTATGTCAGACCTGATATAGTTGTTTCACTAGAACAGGGGTTACAACTTATTTATCAATTCATCGAGGATGCAAGGTATGAAATGTACGCATACATTGGCAATCACATAGAATTTGCAAAGTCAGAAGCTTTAGGGCGGCTGTAGTGCTAATTGTAACTTGATTGCTAATTGTTAAAGTGATGGAAAACATTTATCCCAATTAACTTTGCATAACTCTTATCTCATTCTATTTCAATTTTTTCTAAAATGTGAGCTTCCCCTAACGTCTATGCTTCATTTATACATTGCATCGCCTTGCACTCATTCATTCTAAATCAAACCATTATTTGGTCCTTTGGACATGGTAACCTACCTCACACAAATAGGGTGAAAGGGATGAACCAAGGCCTCAATAAGCTGAACCATAATTAAGCATCAACATTTGGAGATAATATTGGGAAATGAGTGGTTTGTGTTGTAGAATATAGTGATGGAAATACTGCAAATCGACTTGCAATGAATGGGAATAGTGTGGCAAAGAAGAGCTAGTGATGGGAATAATGCGACTTGACTTGCATTGAATCATGAACTCGAATGCAAGGACACAATGCCAAAAAAGACATCAACAACAAAGAGAAGCATGGATAATTGGAATTGAACCTAAAGCAAGAGGACTCTAGATGGCGACTAAAGAAGAAACCAAGTAGTTCACCGAGGATGATGCTGAACAAAGGGAGGGAAGAGGAATGGTGATGTGGATGGTGCTGGTGTTGAAGGTACTACTCCTGCCAAAGTAGAAGGTGATAGTGCTAAAGGCACCACTGATGCCAATGTAGGCTAGGAGCTCGTTGGAGATCAATGGTAACAAAAGGAGGGTGGTATGCTAGGTGCGGAAGGCACCATGGACACAAATGTAGGGGGTGAAAACATAGAAGGTGAGGGAGTTAGTGATGATGGGAGAGGGGTTGAGACAAGGTGTGATAGAGAGGAAGCTATGAGTGATGTTTGAGCAGGGAAGTAGAGGGATAGTGGAAAGTATGATGAAGCAAAAGGAGGGGGTGAAACACTTATGAAAGGTAGGGACATGACCGGAGAAAAAAAAGAACCAAGAGGATGTAGAGGCTAGAATCAAGAGGAAACCAGGGTTGGGCATAAGAGATGACATAGCACCTTGACCGGTCTACAGTGTCAAGTCAAATGTTGACACACTGGCCATTTCCATAGATAATGTTGTTGATGAAGACATAGTTGCGGGATGGGAGAATATGCTATCTTGAACTATACGAGCTTCACATGAAGCCTCATCCTTAGTGCCTTCCTTCTTTACTTGTTCCCCACTTTGCATTTCTTCTTTGCCTTTAGAGTCCCGATCTGGCCACCACAGATCTTTTCGGTCCAAGTCAATGAGAGATTCAATGAATTTGTTAGCTCTAGCAATTGTGTCGATGGGTTCTTTTTGTGCTTAGCTAGAGGACTTTTCTAGCTTCCATTGCATGCAATGCTTCTTATATCACATTTGATCTATAGGGAGCCTTCTCTCCACTCTTCTCAAGCACCTTCTAGTTCTCTCACTCGCTCCCTCAATGGTATTAGAACCACTCGGCATAAAATCTATCTTTTAATGCCCTAAAATACCACCTCAATCTTTGCTACTCAACGCTAGCAAAGTCCCACCATGATCGCCTTAAACTTCTAAAGGGGAGGTTTGATCACTTCTAGAGGTTTTATCGGAGGCCTAAGGCCACTGATGTAAGAAGCGTGAAGTGGGTTATGTGTGGATCGATGACACAACACTACATTGGCAAGGATCATGTGTGGTCACATAGAAAGTGCTAAGGAGTGCTCTGAATTGGAACAACAAGAACAAACCCTGATAGGAGACAAAAAAGAACAATGGTGATGAAAAATAATGGAGAAAATAGTAGACAAAGAGCACAATGCGAGCAAGGTATGTAACATAGAATGAAAGGGGATCCCCGTACACCAATCTTAATAGAGGAAGTGAGAGAGGGAGAGAGAAAGACAGAGGATTGCACATGATATAGCTACCTGTACACTAAATTGTATTGAACATGAACATGAAGATATACATGTGAACCCCTAAGGGTCATGGTTAGGGTTTACCCCTAATGCCCTAGAGGTATGGTGCAATTTACACCATCCTCAACACCCCCTCTTAAATTGCACTGGTTAAGTAGAGGGTGCATGTACAAGATCTTTTTTTGCTTCGTTTGGTGCATATGGTAGCATCCAAAATAGGAAAAGAAAACTGACAAAAATCAGAGTAGTATGTGCGTATGTGGGAACAATAACTACGTAACGGAAGAATGTACAATGAGTACAACTTACGATCCTGTACATAGCATGGATTTCCTCCTCTTAAGTTGTGGGTCATACTTCACCTTTGGGAATAAAACCCAGAAGATAGGCCAAAAGCAAGAGAAAGGAAATGTGTAGAAAGTAAAATCCACCTGGATCAAATACTGGTCGATCGAAAGATGACTGCGTGAAGAACTATGTGTGTGGCTGCATGCTGATCATGTCAACGCAAAGCATGTCATGAGTCGCCATGGACTGTGTAGCTGCTTTGAAGAAGAGGGATCTGAATGTGAGGCTAGTCAATGTAGCAATGGAGATGTCATTGGGTAGTTTGTGATATACCAGGGTGTCACCAACCCAAAAGAACTAGTAGCAATGGCGGAGGTATGTTGTAGTAGAACTACAATCTCTATCAAATGATGCGGGATCAATTAAGAATGCATAGTTGGTGTGGACAGAGTGATCAAGGGGTTGCATAAAGTCTAGGGCCGAAGGTGCAGGTATGATATGTTGCTCTGCTGAAGAAGAGGCCCATAAAACTGACAAGGTGCGATGGCCGGTTAAACTTGTATGCTTAACTATCATGAGTTGAACGTTCTCTGACGTGTGCATGGCTAAGCATCCATTGGCATGGGATGTAGCATTTGTCAAAGGATCAAGGTGGAGCTAACTATATAAATGCCTAGAAGCTTGAAATACAACCGAGAAAACATAAGATGTCCTTGAGGCATATGCAGTGCCAAATGCTGATGTTGGGACTGATTTGAAGTCCTGGATCTAGCCACCATTGATCTACATCAACAAGTTGGGACTATATACTATAGTCATAAGTGCATGCTAAAACACTGAGGTTCCCTATGGTTGAACTTGATTATGTCTACTACACTGGGGCAAGACTGCACTAGGGCAAGACTAAATTTCCTTGTGTTGAGGAATGATTTGTTGATTGAAGGTGGTGGTGATAACTGGATCCAAGGATGCACTGCAGCATGACTAAGCCAATGCTGGAATGTCTTGAAGATTGATGTGCTAATTTGAACTGCTCGTGGAAACTGTGTCCAAGGTATGCTCTTTGTCAGAGATGAAAGCATCCTAATGGATGCCAAAATGGAATCACGAAGTTGTGGGTTGATCTATGCTAGCATCTTTGTTAAATTCCATAGCCATGGAGCATGGTGATGGATCCAGCCATATGGGTTTTGAGCTGCAAATGGCTCAACACCAAGCTGGGATGATGGGGTTTAAGCTGCAAATGTCTCAACATCGACCTAGTCCTACAAGTTTTGAGTGTCAAATGGCTGAAGACAAAGGTAGGCATCGAGACCATCCAAATTGGCAAGGATAACACAAGAGCATTTGGATCCCATATATGGATAACACAAGAGCCATTTGAAGATGAGAGGAAATCAAGAGAATGCCTTGGTGCCATATGGGCCCAAGTGGTTGTAACAAAAGAGAGATGAGAGAGAGTAAGGGTTGGTCCTCCCTTCAAAAGGTGACCTGTATAAAAGGCCAAATGGTTGACTTTGGTCTTCATTGTGGTATGCACAAGTTTGGAATACAAGCTCCCTCTTCTCTTTCAAGAGTGTCTTTGGGTGTTCTTATCTTTCCCTTGTAGTTCCTTTGTGTTTTCCACTCCATCCCTCTTCATTCTCCCCTTCCCCTCTCCCTCTCCCTCTACTCTCCCATCTCCCCCTTTTCCCTCTCTTCTCCCCTCTCCCCCTTTCCTCTTCTGTCATGGAAACACATTGCAACAATCTAGGAGCCGCTTGAGTGACACTTGCAAATGGTTCAGCCTTGCATTGCTCTCACAAACAGTACCTTGGAGTGGAGGCCCTATGGCATTCCTTTAAGATCCCCACAACACATGAGTCACCGTAGAGACACATCTTTGGTGCCGCTGTCGAGGAGTTCAAGGTATGCTTTTGCATTGGACTTGCCTTCTCTCATCAATTACCCATTGCTCATTGTGTTAAGCTTAACTTGGAGCTTTGATAGTGGTGTTATAGGAGAGGAATGAGTCGAGAAGTGTGTGTTTGGATGGAAAAAAGATGAAAAACTGTCATTTTCTATTGGAAAGCATTTTTTATCATGTGAAGCTTGTTTTTTATGTTTGTTAATGTTTTGAATTGATAGGAAGCTAGTTTAGACGCTTGCTCAAGTGTGTGTGATAGCAAAATCTAACAAAAACGCCAAAAAATGAAGATGAAAGCTCAAGTTCAAAGTGGTTTTTGAGTGTTGATAGTCCCACATGTAGAAATCTCTCAATTGTGCACCAAAAGTTGATGTTTTTTGCTCTTTGTTGCTTACTGTAGGTAGTTTAGCTTGTGTATAGCACCCAAAAACACTCAAATATGGAACAAAACCCAAAAATCACCAAATAGAGGTCGAAAAAATTCGTGTACATAGACATCTCCTATCCCAACGGGTTGTTGCCTTAGCGCTATCCCCATGACCCATCGCCTTAGTTGTAACATCTCATCATAAATTCCTAGGCCTAGGCATGACCCTAAACCCAAGCCCTTTAGGCCCTACTAATGCAAGTGCTGCCAAGCCCTCTAGCTTCCCACCTTATACTGTGGTCACGGTATTATAATTGATGTAACATTCCCTTCCCCTTAAGAAATGTTTATGTCCTGAAAACAAAATTGGGAAACCTCCTTTGGAGAATGCTTACCCTTTCCCATGTTGAACTCTATTCAGGTTTATCTTTCCACTTAACTAGACATTCTTGCCATATAGTATGTCGTGTTATTTTTTATTGGCTATCTAAGATTCTTTTTGGTTCATGTGGTAAAGACGCAAGCTCAATGAGTTCAACTAGGACTTCATTTCCAATGAGATTATCATCATCTCCTAATTTTCTTTTTAGCCTACTAACATGAAAAACTAGATGTACTCTACATCCCTCAGGTAAGGCTAATTTGTAAGTGAGTTCTCTAATCCTCTTAATTATTGTGAATGGTCCACAATACCTAGGAGACAACTTTGAACATTTACTTGTCCTTAGAGATTCTAAAGATTCAAGTACCTTGAGGTAGACTTTATCATTTATTTCAAACTCCAACCTTCTACGGTGGGGGTTTGCATACTTTATGCTCTATCTCGAGCTCTTCTTATGCTATCTTTAGCTAATTTAAGCATTTGATTCATATGTTCAAGAAAGTCTTTGGCCGCTTGAACCTTCTCTTTTTCAAGTCCCACTGCTATTGGGGCTCTTGGTTGAAATCCATACATCATCATGAATGGACTCAAACCTGTAGCTAAATGTTTGGCACTATTATATGCAAGTTCTTAAATGGGCAGATACTGTTCCCAATTAGTTTTTCGTTTACTTACATATGCTCGAAGCATATCCTCAATTATCTGATTGACTTTTTCAGTTTGTCCATCACTCTGTGGATGATCCGTGGTGCTCATAGTCAATGAAGTTTCTAACCTCTTAAACACAAACCTCCAAAAATGGCTGTTAAATTTGCTATCCCGGTCACTAACAATACCGGCGGTAGCGGTGGCTGGTAGCCCATACAATCTATAGATATGCTCCACAAATAGCCTAGCTAATTCTAGAGTTTTAACATCTTCATTAACATGAATAAAATGAGCCATCTTGGCCAACTGATCACAATTACCCACACAGAGTTGTGCCCCCTCTGTGTCCTAGGTAATGCCACAATGAAATCCATGGAGATGCTTTCCCATTTACCAGATGGAATCTCCAATGGGTGTAGGAGACCTCCTACCTTAAGGCGTTCAGCCTTATTGACTTGGCATTTTTGGCACTTCAATACATAATCTTGGACGTCCTTACCTATTCCAGGCCAAAAGAATTGTCTTTTCAGAAGCACATATGTCTTCTGAATTCCAAGTGTCCAACACTCGGACTATCATGACATTCAAAAAAAATTTAGCACCTAATGTGATTATTATCAGGATACATACTCTACCCTTGTCGTAGAGCAGGTAGCCATCTTCAATAGTATATTTTCTCCACTTGAGTCCTTTATCACCAACCTGTGGTGTGTCACCATTTCCATGTGATTCCTTAGTGAAAGCCCCTCAATTAGTTGGATCCCTACTTCTAATTACTTTCCATATTTTAGAGAAGTGAGGATCAAACTCACATTTCCCCTTTAAGGACTCTAGGAAATCATTCTGAAATTGAATAAAACTCAATTCATTAACAATTGGAATTCGGCTAAGAGAGTCTGCTACCACATTAACTTCCCCTTCCGATATGTCAATTGGATATCAAACTCTTGCATTAATTCAGCCCATATAGCTTTTCTACCTTTATGCTCTTGCTGATTGCAAATCCACTTACTTTGTCAAGGTTCACACGAACCCCTTCTTGAGATATTATATGTCCCAAGTATTTCACTTCTTTTGCAAAGAATTCACATTTGGATTCTTTAGCAAAGAGTGAATTATCTTGAAGTAGCTAGAACACTTTTTGCAAATGTTCCAAATGTTTTTTCCTGGTTTTACTATAAATAAGGATTTCTTGTAAAAATACTATTGCAAATTTCCCTAAATATGGCCTTAACACACTATTCATATGTGTCATGAAAGTTGCTGGAGCATTTGTTAATCCAAACGGCATTACTTTAAATTGATAATGCCCATACCTACTAGTATGAAATGATGTCTTAGGGACATCCTCTTCCCTAATTCGTACTTGGTGATATCTTGACCTTAAATCAATTTTAGTAAAATATTTTGCCCCTTGCAATTGATCAAAGAGCTCATCAATGTGAGGCATATGATACTTAAATTTTATGGTGATTTTATTTAGTGCTCAGTAATCTATGCATAAAGGCATAGTACCATCCTTTTTCTTTACCAGTAAAACTAGTGCAGACCAAGGTGAGCTACTTGGTTGAATTTTTCCCTTCCTAATGTATTCTATTAATTTTCTTTCAACCTCATGTTCCTCCATTTGACTAAGCCTATATGGGGGTTTATAAACAGGGGTAGATTTAGGAATTAAATCTATTTTATGATCTACTTCTCTCTTAGGAGGTAAACCATTAGGTACATCAGACGGAAAAAAATCTTTAAATTTAAACATTAAATCATTGAAAGAAGTTTTATACTTGTTAACATCATCTAAAACAATATTACTTCTTTCCGATACAGAAGACATAGAATCACCAATAAAAGTACGTTCATAAAGGTATATCTCGCATTCTTCTTGGAGTAGCAGTCATTCCAATTCCATCAAACAAATAAGAGGAGAGTTGGGCACATTAGGTTCTCCTTGAATCTGGAAGACTCTACCCTTTTTTTCAAACATAATGGAGTTATTAAGAGAACTCCACTATAAGCTATGCCCAAGGCTATAAAACGATTCTTGACCAAGCACTACATCTGTTCGGTCGACATGCATGATTTGGAAATCCAAGGCATCCTGGTAACCTTGAATATCCACCTCTACACCATGTATCATGGTGTCCCAAACTTTTTTATCATGCCCTTTGCCAAAGAGACCACATATTTATGGGCACTTGGAATCTCAGGCAATTTTAATCTCTTGACTAACGAGTAGTTCAAGAAATTATGTGTTGCACTATCATCAACCATCACTCTTACTCTTTGCCCCTTAATTTTTCCATGCATCCTTGTAAAATCATGAGGACCAAAGGTGGGATGCCACATTGTTGATGATAGACACCACATGTGGGTGCTATCCTCATGAAAGACCTTTACCTTAGTGTACTTTTCAGTACCATTAAGCGGTAGCACTTGCACCGCATGTACTTGTTTTTATGGGAGGTCTATTTGGAGCTTTAGCTCCCATTTGTTTATTTTTAGGGTAGTTCCAAGTAGCATGGTCTTTGCCCAAACATTGGAAGCAAAGATTTTCTTACCTGGCCCTTTCATAATCCTCTTTCTTCAAGAGAGGATAATTTTGTGTTTGAGGTTTCTTAGGTGGTACCTGAGGAATGTCCTTGTTAAAGTGCCCCTTCCTTTTCAAATTGGGAAATTTGTTGAGCCTAAGAACAAAACTTGTTTGCTCTGAAGTTCCAACTTTGAATTTCCCCATCGTATCATTGTATATTTGGGCATACTTAATGGCTTCCTCAAAGGTTTTAGGAGAATTTATTTTCACCTCAACCTTATAAGTGTCTTTGAGACCTCTCACAAAATCCGTTATCTTTTGGAATTCATTAATTCCCTTCAGCCTAAGGACTTCCTCCCTATAGTTTGCTATGTACTAGACTAGAGTTTTTTTACCCATAGTACAATTGTCCCAAACCTTCCACACTCTTTCTAATTCATTTTTCGGTAAAAACCCTTTTAGAAAGGATTTTTCAAACTCAGTCCAATACCTAGGAATTCTATCATTTTCCTTGAGGCTCGTCCACCATTTATAGGCTTTATTTCCAAGGGAAAGACTTGCTTCCATGACTTGATATCAGACTCTAGGAGGAAACAGGTCACTAGGCCTCTACATGGAGGTTCCTTGCATCAGACGGTAAGGTGGAGCTTGTGGTGCCACATAGCCAGTGATAGTTGGGGGCACTTAAAAGGTGAGAAGTTCATAAGAGTTTCCCCCTTGGAAGTCTCATGTGTTTCCTCGGCCAGGGTTTCTCCCTACAAAGTCCCTCGGCCAGGGTTTCTCCTTGCGAATTCCCTCATCCATGGGTCTTCATCATCCATGCGTTTTGAATCAAGGTGCCCTATGAAGAATGTGGGTCCTGGGTCCACAAAGGTGGCCTCAGTCCCTACATGTGGCTCAAGGGCTAGTTGCTACTGACCTCCCCTTTCTGTGGACATATTGTGAAAGGGTTCTCTGTGTCTATTGAATCTGTTTGGCCCAACCATATTGGCGAAAGTGTTTTCCATGTCTATTGATTCCATTTAGCTCAACCATCCAAACATGTTGGATATCGTACCTCTTAACTTGGAGGGTACAAATATATCAGGAGAATTAGGTGGGCTTCGGAAGCTCTCAGGACCATGGGGTCTTGTATTTCCTCGTTCAAGCTCTCCATCTCATCACAACTAGAGGGGTCCTCACGTTGAGGCCCTAACACTAAATGAGAGCTAGGAATAGAGCTCCCGGTTGGAGCCAATCCCAAACTAAGGTGAAAAGTGTGAAGATAGTGGGAGAGAGGGAAGGAGTCTCACTTGCGGCTTTCTCACATGCACAATGGGGGAATACACACAAAGGTGGAGGCTGAAAACAGTTTTCCTCTTCTTAGTTGTGAAAGCCAAAAGAACTCTAGTACAAAGAAATAGAAGAACCCTATATGTGGGTCTCAAACCAAACTCAACTAACTAAGGTGGCATACTAACTGAGCCACAAACTAGTGTAGATAAGGATAGCTGTCATCCAGCTATTATTTGTGGGCGGTGTACCAACCGCATCTCCAGCTAACAAGTCGGTAACATAAGTACACAACGGTCACCCTGGCATATCTCGAGTGGAGCTCGATATCTCAACACTCCCCCTCGAGCTCAATCCCAAATCCTGTACACCAAGCAGGTCTCTGAACTTGCGCAGCTTCTCTGCGCCCAATGCTTTCGTGAATATGTCAGCTACCTGATCCTCTGTGCTAACATAAACTAGATCAATAAGACCTAGTAACACTTTCTCCCGCACATAGTGATAATGCACCTCAATGTGCTTTGTTCTAGCATGAAAGACTGGGTTCTTTGCCAAGTGTATACTGCTCATGTTGTCACAATAAATGACAACTGGCCCGTCTGTAGAGTGATGTATATCATAGAGTAGCTTATGCAACCAAGCTACCTCACATGCAGCCATTGCTGCACCCCTGTACTCAGCCTCTGTGCTCGACAAGGCAACTGTAGGTTGTTTCTTGCTGCTCCAAGTGACTGCAGCACTCCCAAAAGAGAACACATATCCACTGGTAGATCGTCTATCAGAAATACTACCAGCCCAATCAGCATTAGTGTATCCATGCAACTGTATCTGAACCCCAGCCTCATAAAATAGTCCATACTGCAATGTGGACTTCACATACCTGAGTATGCATCTAGCCGCATCCAAATGCGATTTCCTTGGAGCCTGCATAAACTGACTTACCAACCCAACAGCATAGCTCAAATCTAGCCTGGTAATAGTCATGTAAATCAAACTTTCTACTATGCGTCTGTACATAGTAGGGTCTTCCAGAAGCTCACCTGCATCTGCTCTCAGCTTCACATTCTGCTCCGAAGGAACTGAAATAGGCTTACAGCTTGTCATCCCATATTTGGACAGCATCTCCAATCCATACTGCCTCTGCAAGAGCTGTATCCCACTTGGTGATCTAATCACCTCAATGCCCAAGAAATAACGCAGCTCTCCCAAATCCTTCATCTCAAACTTCTGCCTCAATAGCATTTTCACATGAAGGATATCTTCATCACTATCACTTGTGATGATCAAATCATCAACATAAATGACCAGCAGCATAATCCCTTTCTCTGTTTTTCTCACATAGAGTGAGAAATCTGCCTTGGAAATCTGAAAGCCAATAGTGACAAGATACTGTCCTATCTTGTCAGACCATGCTCTAGGTGCTTGCTTCAAGCCATACAAGGCTTTCTTCAACCTGCAAACAAACTCAGGATGAGTAGCATGAACATAACCTGCTGGCTGCTCCATAAATACCTCTTCTTGCAAATCACCATGCAAGAAGGCATTCTTTACATCCATCTGATGTAAAGACCATCCCTTTGATGCAGCCATAGCAATGGCTGCTCTTACGGTTGCCATCCTTGCAACCGGGCTGAAAGTTTCTTCATAATCAATGCCATATGTCTGTGCATACCCCTTGACAACTAATCTTGCCTTGTATCTATTCACAGAACCATCTGCATTGTGCTTGATCTTATAAACCCACTTACAGCCAATTGCATTCTTGACTTTAGGCAAAGGCACCAATTCCCATGTAGCATTAGCATCCAAGGCATCCATTTCTTCATCCATGGCTTTCTCCCATTTTTCATTTCCCATGGCTTGCTCAAAAGAAGTGGGTTCTGGTTCCTGTATCACTTTGACCATATAGGCATAGTGAATGGCTGTAAATCCATCATATTTCAGCCTATCCACAGGATACCTAACCCTGGTAGACCTGCGCAAAATAGGCTCACTTCCAGGTGCTCTCAAAACATCCCTGGTCTTCCTTACTCCAGGTGTAACAACAGAAGGAATACCCAACTCATCATCAATGCTCTGTTCTGAGCCACTGGATTCACCATCCACACAAGAGTGACCTGCATTCACATCAAATATGGGCTGATCTACCTTATCTTTTCCTTTTCGTGATACCTGCGTACCACTCTCTGCATTGCTTTGAGGGCATTCTCCTGATCTCAATCTGCCTGTCCATGGCGAAGTATGTGAACCATTGGTAGAGGACACTCCAGGTCCACTGATATTTTGTGATTGCTACTGTGCATTCTATGTAGCATTACCATTTTGTGCATCTACATCAATCATCACATTTACTGGTTTATACCAGCTGCTCATCTCATAAAAAACAACATCTCTGCTCACTGTGAACTTACGTGTAGAAGGGTTATAGCATCTATACCCTTTCTGCTGCAGAGAATAACCAATAAAGATGCACTTCTCAGCTTTTGGATCCAACTTGGACCTCAACTCATCTGGCACATGAACATAGGCAATGCAACCAAAAATATTCAAATGAGAAATATCTGGTTCCTACCAGTATACATCTCCTCTGGCGTCATGCCATGTATTGCTGCAGTGGGAGTCCTGTTCATTATATAGACTGCTGTAGCAACTGCTTCAGCCCAATAATAATCTGGTAGATCTTTTTCATTTAGCATAGCCCGAGATACCTCTCCAATATGCCTGTTTTTTCTTTCTGCAATTCCATTTTGCTATGGGGTATGACTGCATGAATATTGCTGCTTTATACCATGCTCCTACAAGAACCTTGCAAACTCATTTGAGAGGTACTCTCCCCCTCCATCTGACCTTAGGCATTTTATTTGCAGGCTTGTTTCTTTTTCAACCATAGCTTTGAAAGCTTTGAAGTGCCCAAACACTTCACTTTTCTTTTTCATAAAATACACCCACAGTTTTCTACTGAAGTCATCAATAAATGTGACAAAATAGTGACAGCCTCCAATAGATGCAGCTTTTGTAGTCCACACATCAGAGTGGATTAATTCCAATGGCTTTTTACTCTCTTGAACATGCCTAGGAAAAGGTTTCCTTGCTTGTTTCCCAAATTGACAGGCTTCACAAATCTTGTGCATTTCTGCAACCTTGAATTTTGGCAATCCTGCAACAATATTTTGGGCTTGCATTGATTTAAGTCGCTGTATATTAACATGACCAATGCGTTTGTGCCAGATATCAATATCTGCAACTACACCGATCCCATGTGCAAACATTGCTGCACTCAATTCAGGCATGTCTGCATCCAATGTAAACATCCTGCCCTTCTTCTTTCCTTTTGCTATCAAGCGACCATTATTTTTCATATCCTCAACAAAGCATCCATGAGGATTAAATCTGACCTGCAAGCCCTACTCAACCATCTGACCAACAGAAACCAGGTTCTTGGTGATGTTCGGGACATGAAATACATCAGACAAGTATTTCTTTTTCTCATCCTGCATAGACAAAGGAATTTTGCCAATCTGCACAATAGGATGTGCAGTATCATCACCAGTCTCCACAAATCCTAGCTTTTCCATTTTCCTTGCATCTTGCATCCATTCTGCATGACCTGTCATGTGGTTTGACGCACCTGAGTCGACATACCACACATCATTTTGTTCTTCTTGTCACAGAATTGGTCATATGCTGCACCATAAATAGATGCTCATTTCTATCATCACCCTGCCTACTAGAAGATGCATAATTGCCTTGCTGCAATTTTTCATTCATAATGTCATTCTGCTTTTTGTAGTAGTCCTTAGCCATATGACCCATTTTGCCACAATAGTAGCATTCAACACTGCTGTTTGCATTTTGGCTTCTCTGCCATCCACCACGACCTCTTTGGCTCCCCCTGCCTCTAGAGTTACCACGTCCTCCTGCATAGGACTGGTTTTCTTGCGTTTGTTGCATATTCTGATTTCTACCATGGCCTGCAGATCGGCCTCCTCTACCTCTACCTCTACCTCTACCAGCATTTGAGTAGAAGACAGTTTCTTTTGAAGTTCCTGCTGAAGAAGATGCACCACCATTTCTCTGCTCTTCAGAAATTAGAAGAGCAATCAGCTCCTCAAAATCAGGAAATTTTTCACGGATGGCAATGGATGTCCGGAAGTGTGCATAATCCTTTCCTAGACCATTCAAGGTCACAGAAACCAAATCATCATCATCCACTGGCGACCCAATGGAAGCAAGTGCATCTGCAATTTTCTTCACTTTCATGTGGTAGTCATTTATGCTCAAATTTTCTCTCTGCACATTGTGCAACTCCTGTTTGAGTTGCATTTTCCTGGCTTGCGTATTTGTGCTATACATTTTTGCCAAAGTATCCCATGCCTCCTTTGGCGTATTTGCATCCTGAATATGCACAATCATGGAGTCCGAAATACTGATAGACAGCCAGTACATAACTTTCCTGGCTCTCTCATGCCATCCTTTGAATGCCTGCGTTTGACTGGGAACATTAGGAAGAACAGGTTCTTCTTCATTTCCTGTAATGAATTCCCAATAGCCTTTTCCCATCAAGAAATTCGTCATTCTAAACTTCCATGCCTGGAAGTTGTTCTTGTCAAGCTTTTCAGTGACAATCTGTGAAAGAGAATCAGATATGCCATTACAGAACACTGCAAATTATTCTGTCACTGCAAAAAACACAACTTTTGCCACACACGGGCAGATCTGCAAAACTGACGAAAGTGGTATTTCACCACACAGTCACTTCCTAGTGACGATTTTGCATCAACAGGCAACAGGCATGAATCTGCAACTCCCAATATCTCTGCACACAGGCATACGATGCAATTTCTGCGGCACCTTTCCACTGACTAGCCACGCAGTGGTCGCATAGCCAAAAACAGGGCCTTTTTCTGAGTTCCTGCGAAGAACTTCTGCCTTCAAAACGGGCCCCAAAACGGCCTCAAATCAGAAAAATAAAGTCATATACTGCGCTCTCGCCACACCGCGAAGGGCGTCTCAATCTGAAACAGTGCACTCCTGCACTTCTGGCTGTGCTACCTGCAGAGATTTGCTCCCAAACTCGAAATAGGAAAGCAACACTGGTCCTCTTACCAGGACACCACGAACTTGGCTTGCTTTCTTGAGCTCCCTACCACGAACAAGGCTCTGATACCATGTGA